>NC_142803.1:10581490-10881490 GCF_049724085.1 Artemia sp. Qi Xiang Cuo
GTTAGATAGCGTTGGTTCTGGCCCCTCCGAGTTTCAAAGCACAACTTAATTACAAATTATTTTACATAATGCACAAGTAAATCTTCATTTTGGCTTATCTTTATAATTCTTAATAAACAAATGCTATCAAGCCAATTATTTGAATTTTTATCACACCCAATCCCGTCAGTTTTTTCCAAAATGTCGGATAAGCGGCAAATCCTACATAAAGTCTTAAGGGAGTTGTCAATAATGTCAAAAATCAATCCAAATGTATCTGAACACCGTTTTCAGACACTTTCTGGGCTTGACAAATTGTCTATAATTGTATAACAGTTCTTAAAATCGAAATTAAGGACTAGTAGTGGGTGCAGTTCTTCAGTATCTAATGCATTGACAATAAAATATATAAATTCTAAGGAAATAGGTCAACAATTATTGTTATCTACGGGTCTCTTTTATTTTAAATCTATTGAATTAAGAGACTCTACTTTTTTTAAAAATAAATATTCGAACATTTCTTTGCGTACATCAGTAGATTGAACTTGATAAAAAATAAAATTATCTATTTTGGAAGTCTATTATTTTTAGCTTCCAGTGACTGGTTATGTACATCAGAAATACTTATAGGGTTCCTTTTTTTTTATTCCTGTTAAGTTATCCTGTCGCGTGTATTTTATATTTAAATTGTGCTGTGTAAAGCACAATTTTGTTTTTCAAACTATTTGTTTTATTGATATAATTATTTGATATTACATAACTTTATAATTAAGCCACATTTCCACTGTTAGTGATGACAGAAAAGTAATAGAGAGTCTGTCCTTCCCATCAGAAATTTTAATCATCCATATATATATTCTCATAGTTTGGTTTTATTTCGACCCACTTTTCTCAAACTCCTCTTCACAATCAACATATGCGTGGTTATATTCTAATAATGTAACATATGCCTTTTGTTTGGACTTACACTAGAAACCACTCTTGGGTATATATTCTTCAGAGTGAGAGACATGTGAGTTGTTGTAGTATTTCGAACGGAAATTATGGAGTATATGCTGTTTTTCTGATTCCAAACTTTTGCGAATTTTCCTGACGATGTAAAACCTGTAGGGTTTTTAGTGGCGTGTAGAATATTATAGCCTGGTGGCTGATTCTCGCATTTTAAAGGGAGTTTTCTCCTAAATTCGATATTTAAAGTTTATTACTTTTTATAGCACAGTTGTGTTGCTTTAACATCAACTGGTTTAAAAGCTGGACCTTCAGTCAAAGCTTTTTTTATTGTGTTAGTTTCAATGGTATTTTCGTAACGTCTATCTACATATTCATCCGGACCCATGGGTGGTAAAATAAAATGATATATTTGCCTCTTCATTATTTTGAAAAAATTTTCTACGGAAGAATTGGTTAGTCTGTTTTTGTCATCTGGAAGAAGAAGGGCAGTTGTCAATGGACACAGCTTGACGATCAACTGTTCCAGCCTATGCAATACTTTCAAATTTCTATATTTGTTTGATACTTTGGGTTCATTTGACTGAGTATTTTTTGTGTGGTCTGTCCACTTTTCTGAGGCAAAATACATGGAATAAGGATTTTTATTCTGATATTTCCTGAGGTTGAGAAATTTTTCAGGATATAGAATTTCACCTTTTTGCTCCTCTTTCACTATGGTTGTCTACCAAAGGGGTTGTATTTATTATCTCTTTTAATTCAAAGGCGGCAGTCTTCACTCTCTGTTATGTATGTCTCTGTCAAAAGAGTTTCTAAATATCTCCAGTATCTTCTTAAAGACTGCAACGAGTACTGCTGCATCACCCTCACACTACTGAAGACCACAAACTCTGCAATCGAAGATTCTGAATATGCCGCGGCAGAGAACTTTTGTATAAATTTTATCAAATGAGCTCCGCAGATAATCAGTTTTGTTTTCCTTTTCCTGTGTTCCCAGAGTTACCAAATCGAAAGACCAATCTAAATACTGGTCCAAGCTGTGATCATTAAATATTATAAGAGCCGCATTTATTAATGCCCAAGAAAAATCATTCACTTCGTATGGAATCCTTATTTGCGTTTTATGGTAGATAACATGATTAAAGTCTTGCAAAATAGTCGAAATCGAACCTGTATCGTGTCGTTCCGAGACTGTTTCAAAATATGGATACGGAGACATTCCTTTCTTACCACTGGGAGAAACTAACGCATATAGATATTTCCTTTTGTTGGGATTACCTATTTTGCATATAACACCCCAGTGGCATCAAAAGTAAGTGTCAATTTTTTTTTTTTGTATCTCTGATGCATCTAAACTAATTCAGAATTCCGTAAATAATACCAGGCAAAAAGGAAACCAAAATAGTATTTGGACGTAGCCAATAATATCGGGTTTTTTTGTCTTCGAGAAATATAATTGCATTTCTACTGTTGCTAAATTATAAGTTTTCATTTTTGCTTCTAGCTGCAAGAAAGGATGAAAATGTAATTGCATTGATTTAGTGTGCTCGAAAAGAGCTTTTGTAAAGCACCCAAGGAATATGGCAGGAGAAATTTTTGTCCTCTTCAGACGAAGAATAAAAGCCTTAGAAGTCTTTTTTATATGTCTAAATTGTACTATTATTATTTTTTACTTTTTGAACTTTATCTTCCCTTTTTTAACATGAAATTTGCATTTTAAATTTTTTTCACTCATTATGATCAAGAAGGCCAAGTTAAAATACATTACATATTTTAAATGATTTATTATTAAGCAGTATACTTTGAAACTCAAGCTCTTTTATGAATCTGTCTATGATTTGACAACCCTCAATCTTGCAATTGGCAGTGGCTGTGAATTTTCTTTCTCTGGGGTTGTTTACAATAATAAACTGGCACTCGTGCTTAACGTTCTTACTCAAAATAAAGGCATATCCCTTTTTTCTAACCACAAAATTATCCTGTGCATCCCTTCCAAACGACTTCTTGGATTTTTCGGAGTGTATTTCTATTAAAAATTTCTCCAAACCATTCGCCGACTTTAATGCATCAGACTAAAAGAAACAAAAGGTTTATAAAATCATACTTGTCTTATGCTCTCCGGTTAACTTTAAAAATAAGATATATTTTGTAATGTAATACAATGCGTCTTTTGATGTATTTATCCATTAGTGGAGTGTAAAGTGTGACCCTAATCATCTTTAAAAAGTTCGAAAGTATCATATCAATTCGACAATGTTTTCTTCCCTTATTCACAAATCATCTACTAGTATTGACATGAACCTGAAGGGCTCTTTGCAGTTTAAACCTATTTTGGGATGGTACGCAGCATGGAAAATGTCTAATTTGAAAGCATCAAAAGCACTATAAATCCAAGACAGACTGTTAATATATATATATATATATATATATATATATATATATATATATATATATATATATATATATATATATATATATATATATATATATATATATATATATATATATATATATATATATATATATATATATATATATAAATATATATATATATATATATATATATATATATATATATATATATATATATATATATATATATATTTACTAGAAGGCAGGTTGTTCCCGAAGAAACTTTTCCCTGGAGGAGGGGATTTCCGGAATGATTTTCAAAGCGATCTCTTGAAATGAGAGTCTTTTCAACACGTGCAAAAAGAAAAATATTTCACCTGGAACGTCCGCAATAAATACTTCAGGGGAAAATTTCTGCTAAACTGGACCTGTGTGGGACGAATTTTCCTGGTAAGGGGACAGGAATTTTATGTCGAAATAACTGTCCTTGGAAGGATTGTCCACTGGAAGAAGTAAATTTTCATGGAGACGGAGATGGAGGTCCCGTAATTATTTAAAAACGATAAGAGATTAAACTTTTTAAAACAATTCATTTCCAACTGAAATTAATGAAAACAATAAACGATTAAAACGAAGAGATTAATTTTCGGAGTGGTGCGGTCCCAGTCTAAATACATATCTTTTTACGATAATTTTTTAATTTTGGTCCCGATTTTTAAAGAACGACTCATTAAACACAATCAAAATTTAATTATATTTAATTTTAAAATACTGTCAAAAAATTAATTTTTGAAAAGTACGCAATTTTAAACTTAAGCTCAGAATATAAAATTCCATTTTAAAATTACAACTAAACACGACCTGACATGACTATTGAAGAGTGTACGAAACCCAAAGCGAACGGAAATTAAATAAACAATCATAGCAGAATACATGCAACAAGTAATTCAGGCCATGGAGCCTTTGTGGGGATTTGTAGATTGTTATGTAATTATTTTACTGGTATATGGAAAATAGCAAAAAGCAAAAATCAAATAGCAAAAATAGCAAATAGCAAAAATCAACTTTTCTCATTCGATTCTGAAGTTTAATAATTCAATTTGTAAGATGTATGATTCAATTTGTAATTATCATTGTATAATTCAAATTCAATTATTGCTATTGTACAATTTTAATTAAATTTATTGTAAAATTCAATTTGTACTTTTGTAAATATAATTTAATTTGTAAGATGTACATATTTTTGATTAAATTCTTTCAAAATTGGATTTATAAATAGCAGAAAGGGAATTAAAGAACTATTTTTAGAAACTAGAATAGGTATGTGGACTATAGACAGATAGCACTACGGTTTAAACACAAAAATTCTGTTGTTTACGTACTTGGCAACAAACTGCAAAATACGTCAGACTTCACTATCATATGTTTCTTGTAAAACATTGAAATGACAACTAAATTACAAAAAAAAAACACTTGTCATTTTGTGTGAAATTCGTACAATTAATTTCTTTTTCATGTTATAACCAATCCATAAATTTGTTGACTGGAATAAAAGCTGAAAGGCAAAAAAAGGCAATAAATTGAAAATGAAATAAAAAAAAAATTCTTTACTATTTCTGCAAGATCAAAAGACACACGCACACACTTTATATTTATATATATACATATATATATATATATATATATATATATATATATATATATATATATATATATATATATATATATATATATATATATATATATATATATATATATATATATATATATATATATATATATATATATATATATATATATATATATATATATATATATATATATATATATATATATATATATATATATATATATATATATATATATATATATATATATATATATATATATATATATATATATATATATATATATATATATATATATATATATATATATATATATATATATATATTATATATTTCGGCCGGAGATAGCCCGAACAATATTGGTATTCTCGTAAATCATTCTCAAAGTAGTTAACAAAAATGTTTACTCGTTCCTTGTCTTTCTCGTGTAAGTTGATACGCTTCTTAAGGGGTCCGGCGTATTCTCGCTTGAAAATTGAACCCCTAGAAAAATTCGTCCAGAGATTAGCTCCCCGCGGAAACTAAGACCCCTTAAAATTCTCCCTAGAAAATTGAATCCTTCGCATCTGAGAAATTTCACCCCTGACAGTTTTCCTCTAGGAACTTTTCCCCCTGGGCAATTTTTAACCTGAAAATAAATACTATTTATTGAAAATTGATTTCATCTGTTTTGATATATTTGTCGTTTTTATGGTTATGAGCAATATTCTGATGAAAGTTAGGTTAGAGCTTTGGCATTAACGGGTCAACATATTTGAAATTTGAACTGGGCTTTTTCAAAACCAAATTTTATGAAACATATCAAAATTGGTTTATAAGTGTTTTGTTACTTTTTTACGAGATGATCGAAATTTTTGGAGTGGGGGTAAAACCTCTCTCCTGGATATGGCCTTGGCATTTTATAAATTCAGCTTTTTCCTTTGCTTCATTAAAAAACCTCCCTTTCCTCAATCCATCAAATATGTAATTGTTATTTATTTTTGTTACATTATTATGAAAGTTCAGTCACAGTTATGATAGTTAGGGAGTCAACGTGTTGAAATTTGAACTGAACCGCTTACAAAACTGTATCATACTTTTTTGTTTGTGGAAATGTATTTTTGATGGAAAGTTAATATACAATAATTCCAACTTAAATACTTCTAAAAAAGAGGGATGTCAATTGTAAATGACTGACCTGCAATACCGAATTAACATAACAAGTGTTTCCAAGGTTAAGAAATCCAGAAACTTGTCCGTCACAGTTCATTGTGTAAGCTAATTTGAACAAGAAATCAAGTTATTTTTAGCTCAAAGATTTTCTTACTAACTTCAAATTTTTAGGGTCAGCCTATATATTGGGCCACTTACTCTAAAGTTCATAAGGTGGATCAATGAACCTTTTATTGCTAAATACCGACACTCTTTCGGCCTGATATGTTAATTAAACCAATATTCAAATGAAAAGGACACGATAAACCGGCATGACTTGCCGAGTAATACTTGCTAATGAACAAACATCGATTTTCAATTTTGAATTCGTAGGGCCCAAGGTAAACTGGAAAAAACTGAATATATCCGGAACATCGAACTAGCCTCTCTAGAGTATCTTGAGAATACCTATGAATGCCTGAAAATTTCATATCCTTCCCAAAGCTGTTTCAAGATATTAGCCTATCTCGGGGATCTTAAATATACACATAATGTCTTTCAGCTTAAATCCTTTCCCTCGGTCAAAATCATAAACTCACTTGGCCCACCTACCCACCGATGCACCCTCACGGTTCTCCTTTTCTCCCGCATCCACCCCCGCCCCCCCCCCCATATGTCTCCGTGATAATTCCGGCGATTGATTAGACGGTAAGTGAAAGGTCTACACACCACGTCAATTTAGAGACAATGCAATTGCGTTGCCATAAAACAATCATAAGGGTTTAATGTATTAATATGCATTTATCGTTTCCGAGTGGCACTCCATATAGAAACGGTGGTGATATCAACTTCGAAAAGTGGTTCAATCGAGAACCAATTAAGAACTTGTGTTAATTTTAATTGTCAAAAGTGCTTAGAGAGCAACAAACCACCCACACACCATTGATACCCTAAACCACAATCCAAAATTTGTGAGAGTGCTATTAAAGAGTGGATTTTACCATATCTTTTCCTCAGAATAGTCTCAGAAACGATTTTGGGCTAGAAATATTCGGCCGCCACCGCCCGTATTGCTGGTGCGCCGAAGCCTTTGTTACAGTGACGCGCAGAAAAATTTCCGGCGGCGTATCACCGGTCTTTGGCGCGGCTTCGGGGACTACTCCAAAGCACCAACGGTCTAGCAAGCTCATTGTACGTCATTGTTTGTAACCCGGTATAGTAGTGCATGTTTAATGTTGCATAATTTCTATCGAAAAAATTATAAAAAGTGGGATTGAATTTGTAAACAGCTGACCTGCAATACCGAATTAATATAACAAGTATTTCCAAAATTAAGAAATCCTGGAACTGATCTGTCACAGTTTATTACATACGATGATTTCAACAAGGAACCAAGTTATTTCTAGCTCAAAGAATCTTTTACTACCTTCATATTTTGAAAGTCAGCCTATATATTGTGTAAAGTATTTCCGGGACTGTAAATTTTGCCTTTCTATGTGTGAAATTTCTAGCGGGTTCCTCTCATTAAAATGTCAAAGTTTTTTCGTTCTAAGAGTCCATATAGTCATAGTTATTCTTCAAAATGACTATGTTTCCATGTTTCTGATGTGAGGAGTCGAATACTCAATCCCCAAAATATTTCGGTCCGAGTGTCCATATGTCGTCATAGTCTTAACTTCATGCTTATCTTTTAACGTCACTTCATTAACTTGCACCACTTTCATCAATATCCAACCCCATCAAAAATTGCTGTCTCATGGATGTTGTCGTATGATGTGTTCCCTTCGCTTACTTTTCTGTCCTAGTAAGATGATTGACTAAAATTAAAGAATAAATTTGCCTTTGAGCTTTGGGCCATATCCAGTTGGACAGCCCCGTATTTGAAGACCAGGTCACAGCCAGAGGGGGGGGGGGAAGGGGGCTTGACCCCCCCCCCAAAAAAAAAAACAATTTTAAATATCTTTGTCTTATGCAATAGTTTTTGAACCAAATTTGAATTTGCCATGTTTATCTTTGGGAGGTACTGATATTCAGGGGTAGGATGATTTATGGAGCTGGACATTCCTAGGCAAGGAAAACTTTTCCATATAAGATGGATGTTACTATAACAAATCCTTTTATGAACTTTCATTTTTCTTGTTTTGACATGGAGGGTTTGAGAGGAAAGGGGAGATGGGAGGCAAAAGAGGATTTGTGTGGCCCTTTTTGGTTTAATGTAGAAAACAACGCTAGGAGCATGTTCAGAAGATGAATAGATTTCAAATGATGTGCTGTTTCATAAGCTTTGACAAAAAATGAAAGACCTCATTTGACCTACCTCAAGACTACCTCTGTAATAGTAAAGATAAAATATAATTGAATATAGTCATGCGACACCTCATTTGAAAACTCCTGATATAAAGATTTTTAATATTCAAGTCTTATCCAATAGTTTTTGAACCAAATTTAAATTTGTCTTGTTTTTCGTTGGGAGGTACTTATATGTAAGGATAGGATGGTTTATGGAACTAGTACATTCCTAGGCAAATAAAACTTTTGCATTAAAGATTGAATTCACCATAAAAAATCCTTTTACAAAATGTCATTTTTCTTGCTTTGACAGGGAGGGTTTGAAAAGACAAGGGACATGTGAGGGAAAAGAGGATTTGTGTGGCCCTTTTAGGTTTAATGTAGAAATCAACGCTAGGAAAATGTTCAGAAGAAGGGTAGCTTTCAAATGATGTGCTGTTTCATAAGCTTTGACAAAAAATGAAAGACCTCATTTGGCCTACCTCTAGACTACCTCTGTAACAGTAAAGATAAAATATAATTGAATATAGTCATGGGACCCCTCATTTGAAAGCTCGTTATATAAAGATTTTAAATATCCAAGTCTTATGCAATAGTTTTTGAACAAAATTTATCTTTGCCATGTTTTTCTTGGGGAGGTCCTTATATTTCGGGGTGGGGGGGTTATGGAGCTAGGACATTCCTAGGCGAGGAAAACTTCTCCATTTGAGATGTATGTTACTATAACAAATCCTTTTACGAACTTTCTTTTTTCTTGTTTTGACATGGAGGTTTTGATAGGAAAGGGGAGATGGAAGACAAAAGAGGAGTTGTGTGGCCCTTTTTTGTTTAATGTAGAAAACAATGCTAGGAACATGTTCAGAAGAAGGAGATCTTTCAAATGTTGTGCCGTTTGATAAGCTTTGACAAAAAAAGACAGAAATCATTTGGTCGACCTCTAGAATACCTCTGTTATAGTAAAGATAAAATATAATTCAATATAGTCATGCAACACCTTATTTGAAAGCTCCTGGTATAGAGATTTAAAATATCCAAGTCTTATAATATAGTTTGTGAACCAAATTTAAATTTGCCATGTTTTTCTTTGGGAGGTACTTATATTTAGGGGTGGGGGGTTTACGGAGCTAGGGCATTCCTGGGCAATGAAAACTTCTTTATTTAAGATATATCTTACTATAACGAATCTCTTTACGAATTTTCATTTTTCTTGTTTTGACATGGAGGGTTTGAGAGGAAAGGGGAGATGGGAGGCAAAAGAGGATTTGTGCGGCCCTTTTAGATTTGTTTCGGAAAACGACACTAGATACATATTCAGAAGAAGGATAGCTTTCAAATGATGTGCTGTTTGATAAGCTTTGACAAAAAGCAAAAAACCTCATTTGGTCTACCTCTAGACTACCTCCATAACAATAAAAAATAAAATTTAATTGAATAAAGTCATGGTACACCTCATTTGAAAGCTCCTGACATAAAGATTTTAAATTTCTAAGTCTTATGCAATAGTTTTTGAACCAAATTTGAATTTGCCATGTTTTTCCTTGGGAGGAACTTATATTCAGGGGTAGGGTGGTTTATGGAGCTAGGACATTCCTAGGCAAGGAAAAATTCTCCATTTAAGATATTTGTTACTACAACAAATCTTTTTACGAACTTTCAGTTTTCTTGTTTTGACATGGAGGGTTTGAGAGGAAAGGGAAAATGGGAGGCAAAAGAGGATATAGATAGATAGATAGATAGATAATTTTATTCACCCACTCGATACAAAACCACAAATGGCACGAATGGAGTTTATAAAAAAAAAACAAAAAAAAAACACTTAACTGAAAAAACAAAAACAAACGTTACGATACACCGCCAATAAATAAAGAAATTATTACAAAAACTCACTACGGACGAATTGCAATGGCCAGACTACTAGGCCCAAGCGACCCCAAAAATTCAGAACGACGTTTCGTCACAGCAGCAATCGGATCTGTGATACCGAACCTTGCAGACATCTTGGAATTTTTAACCCACGGTGGGGTATTTAAAAGAAATTTTGCATATTTGTAAAACAGTGATCGAAGGTTTCTTTTATCACTAACACTAAATATATGCCAAAACGGTGATAAAGCCAGAAAGTGTGGGATCACCAGTGCATTATATAGCCTAGCTCGAATTTGTCGATTATATTTCACTTTAGTTGAAGATAGCGCCCCGTAAGCCTTACGTGCCTTTTCTGCGAAATTACTTATTTGGCGAGCACGTGTAGATGCCATGTTATGACCTATAGGCATTCCTAAGTACATTATGGAGTCAGACAGTGGAACCTCTTGAGCACCAAATTTGACAGCAAGATCTATACAATCTGCATTTCTCCTATTGAAAGCAACAATCTCGCTTTTACTTGCATTAAAAGATAGGCCTATCTCTCTATAAGCATCATCTAGAATCTGAAAATTTTCTTCAATACGAGACAAACATCTACTTAAATTAAAAATATCATCTGCGTAATTAAGTAATGTTACATCCAAACCTCGGAAAATGCAGCTCATTTGCACTAACTTTTGGGCCTCGAGAACACTATTATTATACAACCGGGGTGACGAAATTGCACCCTGCCTAATGCCCTTTCTAACCGGAATAGCTTTTGGCAATACAATCGGCCCGTTAGGAGACGGGACTTTAACTTGGACTCGAAGCTTCTTATACATATCCCGAAAAGGCAAAATAACCGATCGGTCCACACCACGTTTATGAGCAGACACTAATAACTGGGGATGTATCCCAGAATCAAAAGCACGTCTAACATCGTGACTCGCTAGAATAAGGGATTCATTCAGTTCATCAGCTTCTATTAATATATTAGCAAGAATATAATGGACGTGCTCGCGACCAACACCTTTTTTAAATCCGAACTGATTATCGGGGGTAGAACATTGAAAAGCAATATGATCTATAACTAGCAATTCCATAAGCTTACATAAAACCGGCGAAACAGTTATAGGGCGGTAAGATACGCATTCAGACGGATTTTTCCCTTTCTTCAAAATAGGTGTAATTACTCCAGTACCAAAAACGTCGGGAACGAGACCAGAATTAAAGATAATTTGGAATAGAAGCTCTAAATGACTCAGGAGACCAGCAGTACCATGTACAAGATGCAACCGACACAACTTGTCGACACCTTTCGATTGTTTCTTTTTTAATTTTGAAATTGCACGAATCAGATTAGGAACAGTTACTATGTAGCCAACACCAGAACTAGGCAATTCCATGAACTTATCAAGTTCGACTTCATATTTATCTTCAAGATCTTGTTCGGGTGGAGAGAACTCAGAAGTAAAGTGGGACACCCAATCTTGCTCAGAGATCACAGGTTCGACACTATTCTGATCACCATTACGTTTAAGAAATCTCCACACAGCATTTGGATCATTACTTATCAATTGACTATGTTGATCGATCACTTCACATTTATGCTTAGACAAAATCTTAGCAAATCTGCGTTTGCTGAACAGCCGAACTTCATTTACAACACCTGATTTCGGACGACCACACTCGTTCCAGAGCCTAAGCCAAAATTTTGCACGACCACAAGCTTCACTTAGAGCAGGGTTTTCGGACCACTTTGGAATTTCCGTTCCCACTTGGACTTTACGAATGGGGACCGCAGCGGCCTCGGCAGATAACAGTGCGTGAGATATTTCACTACAGTAGATGTTTAGTAGCAGCTGTTTCTCTTCATCTTGAATACATACACTCTGCTGTAGTAATTGGAACGGCACTTTAATCTTTGTGAGAATCTCATCCAATACGTAATGATAAGTAGCCAGGTCAATTTTACTCCAATTAGTTTTGATTTTCCACTTCTTTTCATTAGTTGGGGGGTTAGGAGAGGCAGGAATTACTCGAAAAGTGTTTATAATTGGAAAGTGATCAGACGCGCTTACGCTCAGATCTACGTGCGAATTGCCGGAAGCTGGAGATTGGATGGAACTTAACATGAAGTCGAGAGATGAAGTCGAGCCTGAGTTATGGATATAAGTAAAACACAGATCATTGTTAGCAAGACGAAGACCGTCACAGGAAGATAGGAGGATCTGTGCTCGAGCGTTAGACTCATCAGTCAAGTCACAGTTCACGTCACCAGCGACTATACATTCAAGGCCCTGGCTAGAACAGCTGCCCACCGAACTCGATAGCTTACTGCAGGCTTCACTAAATTTTTTTTCTGATTTACTGTCTCTGTAGTCTGTTGGCATGTACACAGAGTGGATAACAGTTTTGTGCACCTTAACAGCAACAAAAAAGTCTGAAGATTTATACAGAATGGGATTTAACCTGCTGCTAACAAGAATGGCGATTCCACCGGACGGCCTTCCCCTGCCCGATGACTTTGCAGGAGTAGCAAATACTTTGACGCCATCGTTTAGCTCAAGCAGACTAACGGCTTGATTCGAGAGGAAGTGTTCCTGCACACAGAGTACATCGTTATAACATAACAATCCTTCTAACAGTGGCATTTTATCAACCACTCCACCATTTAAGGTCCATGAAACAACCCGTATAGAATCACCGATCATTGTTTAGAATTTAGCTTCTGAGCTACTGGACATTGGAAGCTGTAGCACGGGTGTCGAGAAGAACCACACAGAGCGCATTTGGGGGCATTTTGGCATGGATTGTCCCGAGAGCTGGAATGATCTCCACCGCACTTTGAACATTTCGGGGGATCTACACAAGATTTTGCTGCATGTCCGTAGGACTGACAGTTGTAGCACTGCATCGGTAAGAATTTAAATTCTGTAATGGGTAGTCGCTCGTAACCAAAAATGGGCGGAGAGTTCATTGCGTTAAAGAGATGAGCTTTGCTTTCAAACTGTAATTTGAATGACCGAGTACTACCAATTTGTACGGCCTTAACACAGTTCGGTACAACTGAGCGCAGTTTGTCATCTGAAGTTTCAGTGGGAACGTGGCGGATTATTCCGAAGAAAGCGGGAGTTTTTACTTTAACACTTATAGTTGAGTCACTTTTACCCACTGCCTCAGCCAGGGACTCGGCAGCATTCTTGTTGTTCAAGACTACTCTCCATTCAGATTTCCTAGGTTTCAGCTCCACAATGTTCGAACTAATATCACCACATACTCTGTCCAAATAGGATTTCCGAGCGCTAGGGTTCGAAAGATCTTTCGGGGGATTCTTCAAAACAACCGCATATGACAGTTTCGACATGATCGTGTTAGTTTCTGCCGCAGGCATAGCAGAGACAGAAGGAGAGGGATTAGAATCCACGTAACTATCGAACTTAGCACACAATTCGTTTACTTTCCGGGTTAGGGTAGCCGTCACTTCTCCCGGGATTATCGGAACTTCATCAGGTTCGAAAATCACAAACCGCGGCAACGAGATATTTTTATCTTCACAAACCCGAAATACTTTTAATATGTCCAGGATATCATCGGTGTTCTTCGATCGCGCAGTAACACGTGTGGTAATTCCTGCTAGGGGCCACAATAACTCCTTCGCCATTGCAATTGCTTCCTCTGAGAAAAACTCGACTGCTTTTTTCGCTATATCCTCCGAGCGATTACCAGCTTTTATCGCACGGAAAGCATAATTCAGTAACGCATTCCAAACCAATTTCTCATTACTCCCCATCGCAACAGCCACGTCACAATCCGTAATGCAAAATCAAAGTCCGAGGGGAGGAGCCAGTTCAATAAACTACGACGTAATACAGAGCTATTTAAGCTAATAAGCGAGGGAAGCGTAGTTTCTTGCTACCTGATCCCCGCAGTTTAAGGGAGTCACACTCCCGGCAGGTACAACGGCCCTTGCGACAAGAAACTCCCCTCTTCTGCTCGCTTATTAGTAAAATTTAATAATATGAACGCACTCTAGAATCCGCTATTAAGAATTATTATAGATGACGCTGTTTTGCTTCCAAGCAAAGAGCATAAATTAGTAATAATATTATAAGGCAACTCCATTTAAATAAATCTAATCTTCAACACAAATTATATGAGAAGAATTGAAAACTATGCTTCCTTACTGTTCCTGGGATCACAGATTCCAAATCGAGCACAACCTTGGTTAAAGAATCAAACTATTTCCATATAAATTTAACATTTCAAACTTAGTAATTTATTTGCTTCCACTGATTAGAAAGTTACTGAAAGTTTATGTGTGGATAGTTTATGTGTGGCCCTTTTAGGTTTAATGTAGAAAACAACGCTAGGAACATGTTCAGAAGAAGGGTAGCTTTCAAATGATGTGCTGTTTCATAAGCTTTGACAAAAAAATGAAAGACCTCATTTGGCCTACCTCTAGACTACTTCTGTAATAGTAAAGATAAAATATAATTGAATATAGTCATGCGACACCTCATTTGAAAGCTCCTGACATACAGATTTTAAATATCTATGTCTTATGCAATAGTTTTTTAACCAAATTTAAATTTGTCATTTTTTTCTTTGGGAGGTACTTATATTCAGGGGTCGGGGGTTTATGGAGCTAGTACATTCCTAGGCAATGAAAACTTCTCCATTCAAGATATATCTTACTATACCAAATCTCTTTACGAATTTTAATTTTACTTGTTTTGACAATCCTCCTCAGGGCCATACTGTGGTGTTTCTTTTATGGATGGTGAAGTTTTCCCCACAGTAGAGTGCAGACGGTCTGGTATCATAGTATTATCCTTTCCTGTTTAGCTTAAAGCTTATTCCAGTAGGCAATGCAGAGAACTCCCCCTGAAAACAAGTCCCTCCGGATCCCACCCCAAATATTAATAAATTAATCCATTTTCGCCCCATCTTGGCTGGTCAAGCTCTCTATTACAAAGCTCACATGAAAGCTCAAATTTTGAGAATAGGACAATGATCAGTGTTGGAGCTAATGTCACAATTGATGATAATGGTTTTCAAGAGGTCCTTTCTAGGAGCTCCAAAAAAGGAAAAAAACGTCCCCAATCAAAAGTATTTCCCCTCCCCCAGTCCAAGATTCTCCTTCCCAAAACTTAGGAATTTACCTCAAAATTTCTCCTAATACCCCCTTTGAAATAAAAAAGATTACTACAATAAGGGTTGCAATTTTCAAAATGTTAAAATCAATGTTTTCTCTTAACATTCACCGTGATGGATCCTTGCTAATAGCTGTCCAAGATCAGAAATCAGCAGATAAAATATTAAATCTAAAATCTCTTCTGAACACCCCAATTAATTCATCTAAATGGAACCCAAAACAATCCCCAACAAAAATAGTAGTATAGAATGTTCCCCTAGATATACCAATTCCGGAGTTAAAAGAAGGGCTCTCAGATAGGGCTAGTAACACAATCCCTGTAGAAGATGTTACTCAAATGGGTAAACCCAACTCTAAAGGATTAAAAACAAGTAGATCTTTCTTATTTACACTGAAGGAAAAAATTCATATCCCAGAAATTTTTTTCCTATTTAGGCAAATCAAACCGCACAAGGCTTACAAGCCAAAGCCTATCCCGTTTCAGAAGTGTCTGAAATTGGGACACGCAAAAAATAAATGCAATGAAATTCTCCTAGCCTGTAGTAATTGTAAAGGCTCCCATCCTAAAGAGTTGACAACTTGCAACAACACTCAGCCTACATGTATCAATTGTAAAGGCCCACATGAATCCACCAATAAATCACAATGCCCTGCATATAAGAAAAGAGCACTAACACTCCAAATAGCAACAGGGAAGGCCATTTAATACCCTTTTGCAGCTATGGAAGCAAATTCTGTCCAACCACACCAAATAAAACCTATAATGAAATCAAATAAAACTCCCAAGTCAAACACTCCCAATGCATCAAGTACCCCTTACAAAACACCATCCTTTAAGCCCCCTAGCTCACATCTCTATTGGAATGAATCACCAAGCCAACAAGCCTCCTTGTCTAGTGAGATGAAGGCGGCCTGGCACCCTCTCCCAAGAAGAAACAAACCAGAAACACTACCAGGAATTAATCCCTTAACTGACGAACAGGATACAAAACTAAACATGCAATCCCCAAAGATATGCTTATTCATTCTAAACTGTAATGCGGTTTAGGCCATCAATATACATCAACTACAGAAAACAAAAATCATTGCAGAATTGGCAAAAATCTACATCCCTGATCATATGCTCATTCAAGCAAAAAAATCTTGCTTTACTATTAACAAAGCTGAACATTGATACACAGTCATATGAAAAATAAATCAACAACACAACACATATCAATACTCCAGTGGAACGTAAGATCACTCATAGAAAATAAGTTAAATGAACTAATATCTTTTATGAATAATAATTCCATCAATATTGCTTGCCTCTAGGAAACTCATTTAACGCAAAATCAACAAATTAAGTCTCTGGGATATACTATCCTGAGAAAGGATAGATCATCAGAAAGAAAAGGAGGTGGAGTAGCTTTAATAGTTAAAAATAATATAAAATTATTTGACATCAACTTTCCAGATTTTGTAAATGATGCTGATGCAATTGGTATCAGTGTTTGGCTGAATAATACAAAAACTTACATATTAAGCTTTTATAACCCTAATGACCAAACTACAGATGCCATGGATTTCTTCAGCTATATAAATAATTCTAATATGTTGAAAAATATCATTATTTGTGGAGACTTTAATGCCCACAGCCTTTTGTGGGGGAATAAACCAGCAAACAAAGCTGGTAAATTCATTGAGCGTATGACTTCAAATAATTCTGAATTAGCTGTTGCTACCCCTCCAAACCTGAATATATATTTCGACCCCGAAAGTGGCAGATTCTCCACAATTGACGGACAAATTGTGTCTTTAAATATTTTGAATAAAATTTATATAACTAAAATTGATAGTCTCTGTACTGACCACGTTTGCTCCCTAAACGAACCTGCTGAAACCCTATCACATACCTCCAAATATATCAACACTAAAGCAAATTGGCCTATGTTCCAAAATAAGCTATATGATGAAATTACAAGTTTTACCCAAAATTCATGCATTTCAAACGCAACAGCTAACACACATGCTGAAGTTTTAGCATCTTTACTAATAAAAACAGCTAATCATGCTATCCCCAGGACAAAACCCAGGAAAACCTTCCCTAAACACATTCCCAAAGCATGGTGGACAAAGGAGTGCCAAAATAAATGGAGAACAAAAAAGGCAGGTAGGAAAACATTCTTAAAAAAACCATCACCTACTACATATTTAAAATATTACAAGCAGAATCTAATCTAAAAAGGACCGTCATAAATGCTAAATATAACTACTGAAATAATTTTGCCAATAATCTCTCCAGAGAAACGCATGAGCCAATTATACATAAAGTCATAAGCCACATCTGTGGGAAAAAGACTTCCCACAAACCACTCGTGTATGAGCTTATACATAATAATACCCATTATGACAATGATAATGAAAACACTAAGCTATTTGCCACTCTTTTTGTTAATAAGCTAACATCAAATAATTGCAGCAAAATGTCCCCAATTCCTATGAACCCAAGTTACCATCCCCGCCCAGGATCCGAGTATATAACCAGCCCATTTCCAATCCAGGAAATGAATAATGTAATACATCATATTAGGACCAAGACTAGCGGCAGCTATGACAATATACACCCTACATGGATAAAGAATCTCACCCCTTCATAAAAACAGGAAATTCTAAATTGTTATAATCATGCTTGGGCTTCATCTATGTTTCCCAATATCTGGAAATGTTCGTCCCTCCTACCAATCCTAAAGAAAAGTAAACCCAAAAATAACCCTGAGTCTTATGGGCCCATAATGATTACTCCTGTGATGGGGAAAATAATGGAGAAAATGATCTATTATCGACTCCTCTGATTTGTTGAAAATAATTTTATGATCCGTCACACTCAAACTGGTTTCAGGAAACACCATTCCTCAACAGATGCTTCCATATTGTTAGCAAATGCAATAAATGAATCATTTTCATGTCCTAGTTGCAGCTTTCTTAGATTTTGAAGGGGCATATGACAATGTGAACCACCAAATTCTTTTAAATAAACTTGCAAACCTTGGACTACCCCCCAAGTTAATATCTTTTATAATATCTTTCATAGAATTGCGAAGTTTCATTGTTTGTGTAGGTTCAGCCTCTTCACCCCAAAAGACAATAACCAAAAGCCTTCCTCAGGGTGCAGTCCTCAGCTGCCTCCTCTTTGCCCTATATCTCTGGGACATGAACCTCCCCCACACGAATCTACAATATGCTGATGATCTGGTACTATGGTCATCTGGCAACACCTTTGAGATTGCACAGTCAAAGCTGCATAAGTCACTTTTCGAATTTGAAAAATTCTCTCAACATTCAGATTTACCCATTTCACCTACCAAGTTGAAAAATAATCCAATTTCACAGAAAGGGAAATCATGTTAATGCAAGACTAACTTTAAATGGAACAACTATTCCAGAAAAAGATCATATTAATTACCTAGGTCTCATGCTTAACCCAAAACTTAACTTCCACCTCCACATTTCAAACACAATAAAAAAATGTCTTAGAAAAACAAGTATACTAAAAAGACTTCATTCCACACCCTGGGGATGTAAGGAGAACACCTTACTCCAGTTTTATAAATCACATATAAGACCCCATATTGACTATGGGCTCATCGTCTATGGTGCATGTGCAAAGACATAGATGCAAAAATTGAAACAATACAAAACGATATAATACGTCTCATATTTGGTCTTAGGAAACCCACAAGCACCAAGTTTCTGCTAATGGAGAGTGGATTAACAACAATAAGGAAGAGACGCAGCTTTCTCTTGATAAAACATCTTACAAAAATTGAATCAAATAGCTCACACACCCTACATAATTGGTTAAGAAATCCAGCCATCTATAGAGGCATTGCAGATGAGTATGCCAATGTTCAGAAGAAGTTCCCTGTACCCGCAAAGTCTATTGCACCTACTTTCCCCCAATCCCCTCCATGGAATTGGTCAATCACCATAATAAATACTGATTTCTCAAAGAGGACTAAAGATTTAACCCCCGTTGCTTTTGTACAGGAAAAATTTGCTGAACTTCATACAATTACTCATAAAAACCATTTCTAAATCTTTGTTGATGGGTCCAAAATGAATGAGAATGTAGCAAGTGGTGATTTCCTTCCTCACCTGAAAATTGCAATGGGTGAGAGATTGTATAATAATGTATCTATAATGTCTGCAGAGTTAAATGCCATAGTCATGGCATTAGAACACTTTATGGAAAATAAACCTTTGATTGCTAATTCAAATAATATTATAGTTTATTCTGACTCTTTATCAAGCCTTGAGTTGCTGTCTTCAGCTCCTCAGTATAAGTTGGATATTGACACTTATCATTGTCTTAGTATTATAGATAATCTTGCTTCAAGTGGCATAAGAACTTATCTTCAGTATATTATGATATATATATATATATATATATATATATATATATATATATATATATATATATATATATATATATATATATATATATCATTGTCTTAGTATTATAGATAATCTTGCTTCAAGTGGCATAAGAACTTATCTTCAGTATATTATGTATATATATATATATATATATATATATATATATATATATATATATATATATATATATATATATATATATATATATATATATATATATATATATATATATATATATATATATATATATATATATTCCTTTCCAAACCTTAACTTCTCTTTCTCCCTCTTCTCATTTCTCCCAAAAACCAAAACTGCTGAATTACTAACATTAAGTACAAACTTTTTCTCTCACAGATATCCCTCTAAAATGTCCAAAGGCCTTTACAGGTTGTCTGCTGAGTTAGCCAACAGGACAATGTAATCAGGAAAAATTAGAGCAAAAAACCGCATCAAATCAAGCTGTACGATTGGCGCTTGGTTTTGCTCAAGCTTATTCTCTAAATCATTCAGATAATGTGAAAGCAATCTCAGGGAAACCGTGCAACCTTGCCTTACTCCAACTCTACTTACCACAACTCCAGAGACAAACTTCCCAACCCTTACTACAATCTTAACTAACAAATAAATATGAACTAATATTTCTACAAAACGTGTTGGAAGGCCTATATCTAATAAACTTTTTATTAATTAATTAAAAATAACTTTTTCCAAAAAATAAGTTTTCAAGGAAAAGTAAAAAACTTCATTAAACCAAAAATGAGCAAAAATAGAATCAAATAACCTACCAGGCGTAACAGTACCACAAATCAGCATCAATAAATAAATGAAACCCAAAATGAACAGAAATTACAATTAATAACCGAGTCAAACTCAAAACGAGTAGAAAATAACATGATTAGGGGTCACAATTCCTATGCCTTCTCAAGGCCAGAACATAATTTGTACTTTACTGGAAAAAAAAAAATACAAATGAATGTGCATTGTCAGTTTAATATACATATGCTCATATTTATTCTTTAAAATCTTAATAATTTATCAATTGATAAAGTTATAAAAGTGAAAACCCTTAAATTTTTTCAGTAAAGTGCAAATTATTTTCTGGCCTAGACAAATTATATTCTGACTTTTTTTTACTTTTCTTTGAAAAACTTATTTTGTGGAAAAAAGTTTTTTTTTTAAATTAATTTCTGTTCGTTTTATATTGACATAGTCTTTTTCAGGGAAAAAGAAAACTAAAGTTTAAATCGCTTTTTTCTCTAGGAATTTATAGTTTGGCCTGCTATTTGTATGCTGGAGTAAGTTCTTCAACCATTTTTAACAACATACACCTTTTTGAAAATCTTGAGGCAAATGGTAGTGTTTTTTTTTCAATTTTCAACCAAGTGAGCCACCTCTAAAGCTTACAAGCCACCCCTTCAATAAAAACCTTAAATGCCCCAGGGGCCATACTTACAACCCTTGCCCCTAGACTCTGGTGGTTTGTATCAATCCCAAAAGTCCCGTTATATGATATTTGGACTGTTTTGAATAAAATGGCTATCTTCAAATTTCTATAGGATACATTTTGGGAAAACACGACGTGTGAGGGGTTAGGTACCCTCTGATCATTTCGACTCTTTAAAAGTGCACTGCAACTTCTGATTACCAATCCAATGAGTCGACCCGTCAACTACGCTGAACAAAATTGCTATCTCAAAATTCTGATTGGATGTGTTGGGGGAAATGATGGGTGAGGGGGGGGGGAGGTTATTAGTCTCAAATCACGTTTGATTCTTAAAAAAGGCACTAAAACTTCCGATTTCAAATCAAATGAGCCCCAGCTGAAGTTTATTCAGCCATCCCTTCCATAAAAACCTTAATTGCCCACGGGGCATAACTTACAACCCTTGCCCCAAGGCTCTGGAGGTTTGTTTTAACCCCAAAAGCCTTTTCATATGATTTTTGGACTAGTTTCAATAAAATTGGTATCTTAAAATTTCAATTGGATGTACTTCGGGACATCAGAACGTCAAAACTTTGATTGTATGGGTTTGGGGAAATGGTAGGCTTGGGAGGGTAATATTGGTTGCCCTCCAGTCACTTTCGACTATTAAAAAGGGCAGTAGCCCTTTCAATTTCAAATCGAATGAGTTCTTTTCGAAGTTTCTACGACTCTTCCTTCGATACGAAGTACCAGTAGAGAGGGGGGTCCGACTCGTGACATTACCACGTGGTTTATGGTTTTTGTAAGTGAGAATGAAAAAACAGAATTTTTCTCACTTGAAAAAACAGGAATTTTCTCACATATATGGTTGTTTTTTTGACGGTTATGAGTGTCGGTCAATTTATTTGTTTTTTTTCATGGATGTCAACAGTAATTCATGTCTGTTTTATGGTTTTTGTCAGTGATAATGGAAAAACAGTATTTTTCTCACTTTGATGGATTATTGCGTAATCGATTGGGAATTTGGAACACCAGTGCTGTCAGTCATTAATCAAATTGTTTCCGGATAAGTTAATTAATGTCTTACAGATGACGTCAAGTTAATTAATGTCTTTGGAGTTCGACCAGAATTGTTTCCGGGGCAAAGTTTAGATCACATGTGACAGATGATGTCATGATTGATTGATTTAACACGAAAGGGGAATTAATTTGTTGTTTCCAAAGAGAATTATTGATTCAAGAAAGGGGAATTCATTTGTTGTTTGTAAGGGGAAGGTGAGGAAGAGATATATTGATTGTATAATCGAAGGGAGAGAATTCCCGAGAAATTGATTACATAATCGGTAGAACCCTATGAGGAGCTCGTGACGGGAATCCATTTATGTGCATAGAATGACGTAATCAACTAGGACAAATGGATCTCTGAGAAATTGATTACATAATCGGTAGAACCCTATCAGGAGCTCGAGACGGGAATCCATTTATGTGCATAGAATGACGTAATCGACTAGGACAGTTGGATTTCTGAGAAATTGATTACATAATCGGTAGAACCCTATCAGGAGCTCGTGACGAGAATCCATTTATGTGCATAGAATGATGTAATCAACTAGGACAAACGGATTTCTGAGAAATTGATTACATAATCGGTAGAACCCTATCAGGAGCTCGTGACGGGAATCCATATATGGGCATAGAATAACGTAATCGACTAGGACAGTTGGATTGATGAGAAATTTATTACATAATCGGTAGAACCCTATCAGAAGCTCGTGACGGGAATCCATTTATGTGCATAGAATGACGTAATCAACTAGAAAAGTTGGATTTCTGAGAAATTTATTACATAGTCGGTAGAACCCTATCAGAAGGTCCTGACGGGAACAAGTTACTTTCTTAATGTCCCTCCTAAGCCCATTTTTCAACTTGAAGTACTTATCTTTTTCACAAACAACTATACTTTACAGCTTTTTGGATACCTCAACACCAAGAAATACTTTTCAAAGACCATTTCAGAGCAAGTTACTTTCTTAATGTCCCTGCTAAACCCATTTTCCAACTTGAAGTACTTATCTTTTTCAACCACAACTATACTTTACAGCTTTTTGGATACCTCAACACCAAGAAATACTTTTCAAAGACCATTTCAGAGCAAGTTCCTTTCTTAATGTCCCTCCTAAACCCATTTTACATCTTGAAATCATTATCTTTTTCACACACAACTATCCTTTACAGCTTTTTGGATAACCCAACACAAAGAAATACTTTTTAAAGACCATTTCAGAGCAAGTTATTTTCTTAATTTCCCTTCTAAACCCATTTTTCATCTTGAAGTACTAATCTTTTTCACTCACAACTATACTTTACAGCTTTTTGGATACCTCAACACCAAGAAATACTTTTCAAAGACAATTTCAGAGCAAGTTACTTTCTAAATGACCCCCCTAAACCCATTTTTCAACATGAAGTACTTATCTTTTTCACCCACAACTATACTTTACAGCTTTTTGGATACCTCAACACCAAGAAATACTTCTCAAAGACCATTTCAGAGAAAGTTACTTTCTTAATGTCCCTCCTAAACCCATAGTTCAACATGAAATAGTAATAATTTTATCAAAAAACTAAACAATAGAGCTTATTTGAACCCAATAATAACCTTAAAAAATATCTAAAAAAAAATATTAGCTAGAGAATTTCTTAATGTCACTTATCAACCAATTTTCCATCTTGAAGTACTTATCTTTTTCACCCACAACTATACTTTACAGCTTTTTGGTTACCTCAACACCAAGAAATACTTTTCAAAGACCATTTCAGAGCAAGTTACTTTCTTAATGTCCTTTCTAAACCCATTTTACAAGTTGAAGTGACTATTTTTTCACCCACAGCTATACTTTACAGCTTTTTGGATACCTCAACACCAAGAAATACTTTTCAAAGACCATTTCAGAGCAAGTTATTTTCTTAATGTCCCTACAAAGCCCATTTTACAACATGAAGTTCTTATCTTTTTCACCAACAACTGTATTTAACAGCTTTTTGGTTACCTCAACACCAATAAATACTTTCCAAAGACCATTTAAGATCCAGTTACTTTTTTAGTGTCCCTCCTAAACCCATTTTTCAACTTGAAGTACTTATGTTTTTCACAAACAACTATACATTACAGCTTTTTGGATACCTCAACACCAAGAAATACTTTTCAAAGACCATTTCAGAGCAAGTTAATTTCTTAGTGTCCCTCCTAAACCCATTTTCCAACTTGAAGTACTTATCTTTTTCATCCACAACTGTACTTTACAGCTTTTTGGATACCTCAGCACCAAGAAATACTTTTCAAAGACCATTTCAGAGCAAGTTACTTTCTCAATGTCCATCAAAAGCTAATTTTCGCACCTGAACTAAATCTCTTTTTCACCTACAAATATGCTCTACAGCTTTTTCGATACCTCAGCACCCAGAAATATTTTTCAAACACTATTTCAGAGCAAGTTACTTTCTTGATTTTCCCTCCTAAGGCCATTTTCCAAATTGAAGTACTTATCTTTTCACCCACAACTATACTTTACAGCTTTTTGCATACCTCTCCAGCAAGAAATTCTTTTCAAATACCATTTCAGAGCAATTTACTTTCTTAATGACCCTCCTAAACCCAATTTTCCAACTTAGAGTTCTTGTCCTTTTAACTCTAAACAAACTTTAAAGAATTTTGGATACCTCAACACCAAGGAATGCTTTTAAAAGACCATTTGAGAGACATTTGAATATTTAATATCCATCCTAAGCCCCTTTTCACTCATGAAGTACATATCTCTGTCACCCACAACTACAATGTAATGCTTTTAGGTTTCCTCTACACAAACAACTAAATTTAACATACCATTTAAAAGCCTTTTCCTTACTTAATGTCCCTCCTAAACCCATTTTTCAACTTGAAGTACTTATCTTTTTCACCCACAACTATAATTTACATATTTTTGGTTACCTCACCACCAAGAAATACTTTTCAAAGACCATTTCAGAGCAAGTTACTTTCTTACTGTCCCTCCTAAGCTAAGTTTCCAACTTGAATAACTTAACTCTTTCACCAACCACTACAATTAACAGCTTTTTGGATTCCTCTACACCAAAAAATACTTTTCAAAGACCATTACAGAGCAAGTTAAATTGTTAGTGTCCCTCCTAAACTCATTTTCCATCTTGAAGTTCGTATCTATATCACCCCACAACTATACTTTACAGCTTTTTGGATAACTCAACACCCAGAAATACTTTTCAAAGACAATTTCAGAGCAAGTTTCTTTCTTAATGTCCATCCTAAACCCATTTTTCAAATTGAAGTCCTTATCTTTTTCACACACAACTGTATTTAACATTTTTTTGGTTACCTCAACACCAAGAAATACTTTTCAAAGAACATTTCAGATCAAGTTAATTTTTTAGTCTCCCTACTAAACCCATTTTTCAACTTGAAGTACTTATCTTTTTAACAAACACCTATACTTTAAAGTTTTTTGGATACCTCAGCACCAAGAAATACTTTTTAAAGACTACTTCAGAGCTAGTTGCTTTCTTAATATCCCTCCTAAGCCCATTTTCCAACTTGAAGTACATATCTCTTTCACCCACAACTATACTTTACAGCATTTTGGATACATCAACACCAAGAAATAATTTTCAAAGACCATTTCAGAGCAAGTTACTGTCTTAATGTCCTTCCTAAACCCATTTTCCAACATGAAGTACTTAACTTTTTCACCCTAAACTATACTTTACAGCTTTTTGGATACCTCAACACCAAGAAATACTTTTGAAAGACCATTTCAGAGCAAGTTACTTTCTTAATGTCCCTCCTAAACCCATTTTTCAACATGAAGTACTTATCTTTTTCATTCACAACTATACTTACAGCTTTTTGTATACCTCAATACCAAGAAACACTATTCAAGAGGACATTTCATAGAAAGTTTCTTCCCGTAAGACCCCCCGTCCATAATTTTCCATCAATAATTACTCACTTTTTTCACACCCAAATCTAAATGACAGCTTTTTGGAAGCCACTAAACCATGAAATACTATTCATAGAACCAATAATAGCACGTTCCTTTCTTTATGTCTATCATCAGCCTATATTACAACATGATGTACATATCTTAGTCACCCACAACTATACTTTACAGCTTTTTGAATACCTCAACACCAAGAAATACTTTTCAAAGACCATTTCAGAGCAAGTTACTTTCTTAATGTCCCTCCTAACCCCATTTTCCAACTTGAAGTACTTATCTTTTTCACCCACAACTATACTTTACAGCTTTTTGGATACCTCAACACCAAGAAATACTTTTCAATGACCATTTCAGAGCAAGTTACTTTCTTAATGTCCCCCCTAAACCCATTTTCCAACTTGAAGTACTTATCTTTTTCACCCTCGACTATACTTTCCAGCTTTTTGGTTAGCTCAACACCAAGAAATACTTTTAAAAGAACATTTCAGAGCAGGAGACTTTCTTAATTTCACTCATAAACCCATTTTTCAAGTTGAAATAATTATCTTTTTCAGTCAAAACTATACTTTACAGTTTGTTATTTATAGTAGCACCCGGAAATAAAGTTCAAAGAAAATTTAATAGAACGTTAATTTATAAGTTTTCAATCTACAACCAAGGTCCAACTTGAAGTACTTATCTCTTTCAAGAACAACTATACTTTACAGATTTTCGTTTACCTCAAAAACAAGAAATACTTTTCAAAGAAAATTTCATAGCGAGTTACTTTCTTAACTTCCCTCCTAAACCCATTTTACAACTTGAAGTACTTTTCTTTTTCACCCACAACTATACTTTACAGCTTTTTGGTTAGCTCAACACCAAGAAATACTTTTCCCGGAAGAAGAAAAGGCCCAAGACATAAAAAATTTAAAGTTCACTTCTAAATTTTTCCATAGAAGATAGGAAAAGTTATACCATGATTGTGATTATTTTCTATGAAGATAAAAAGTTTCACTTTAATTCTAAATTTTCTTAAATTCAGTTCCAACCTTTCTCAAAGAGATGAAAAAATTTAAAGTTCTGTTCCAAATATTTCCCTGGAAGAAGAAAAGTTCAGCTTCGATTCTGAATTTTCTCAATGAAAATGAACTAAGTTATTGATCAATTCTATTTTCTCAAAATATTATAAAATTTTCCACTTCAATTCAGATTTTTCTCAAAGAGATGAAAAAATTTAAAATATTGTTCCAAATTTTTCTTAAAAGATAGAAAAGTGCAAGTTCTAATCTGAATTTTACCAAAGAACATAATTCAATTCTATTTTCTCCAGAGAAAATAATAGCTTCCACTTCAGTTTTAAGTTCACCAAGACATAAAAAATTTAAAGTTCAGTTCGAAATTTTTACATAGAAGATAGGAAAAAGTTATACTATGATTATGATTATTTTCCATGAAGATTAAAAGTTTCACTTTAATTCTAAATTTTCTTAAATTCAGTTCCAACTATTAACATAGCGATGAAAAGAGTTAAAGTTCTGTTCCAAATTTTTTTTAGAAGATGGAAAAGTTCAAGTTGTCTTCTGAATTTTACCAAAGAACACAATTCAATTCTAATTTCACCAGAGAAAATAAAAAGCTTCCACTTCAGCTTTAAGTTCACCGAGACTTAAAAAATTTAAAGTGCAGTTCTAAATTTTTTCGTAGAAGATAGGAAAAGTTATACCATGATTGTGATTATTTTCTATGAAGATAAAAAGTTTCATTTTAATTCTAAATTTTCTTAAATTCAATTCCGGCTTTTCTCAAAGAGATGAAAAAATTTAAAGTTCTGTTCCAAATATTGTCCAGGAAGAAAAAAAGTTCTACTTCAATTCTGAATTTTCTTAAAGAAAATGAAATAAGTTATTGATCAATTCTATTTTCATAAAATAATAAAAAATTTTCCACTTCAATTCAGATTTTTCTCACGGAGATGACAAATTTAAGATATTGTTCCAAATTTTTCATAGAAGATAGAAAAAGTTATGCTGTGATTGTGATTATTCTTCATGAAGATAAGGAACTCCACTTTATTTCTGAGTTTTCTCGAAGAAGTGCAAAATTTACAAGTTCTCTTCTGAATTTTCTTAGAGAGGAGAAAAAAAGTTAGCTCAATTCTGAAATTTACCAATGAAAATGAAAAAGCTTCCATTTCAGTTAATAATTTCACAAACACATAAAAATTGAAAGTTCAATTCTAAATTGTTCCATAGAAGGTAGGAATGGCTATACTGATTGTGATTATTTACCATCAAGATAAGAAGTTTCACTCTATTTCTAATTTTTCTTAAATTCAGTTCATTCATCTAAGCACCGAAAACAATAGGTTAGGTTAGGTATAAATAAATATATTAATAAATAATAAGAAACATTTCTCCATTTTTAAGTTAGGCTAGGTTAGGTTAACTTATCATGAGCGCTCATGATAAGCTAACCTAACCTAACTTAAACATTGTAAAAAGATTAAACTAGGTTAGGTTAGATTAAGTTAGGTCAGGTTAAGTTACGTTAGGTTAGCCTATGTACGCGCGCGGCCGTAGGCTAACCTAACCTAACTTAACTTAACCTGAAGAAAATTCAGAAGAGAACTTGTACATTTTGCACTTCTTCGAGAAAACTTAGAATTAAAGTGGAGCTCCATATCTTCATGAAGAATAATCACAATCAAAGTATAACTTTTTCTATCTTATATGAAAAATTTGGAATAATATTTTAAATTTTGTCATCTCTTTGAGAAAAATCTGAATTGAAGTGGAAAATTTTATATTATTTTAATGAAAATAGAATTGATCAATAACTTATTTCATTTTCATTAAGAAAATTCAGAATCGAAGTTGAACATTTCTTCTTCCGGGAAAATGTTTGTAACTAAATTTTAAATTGTTTCATTTCTTTGAGAAAAGCCGGAATTGAATTTAAGAAAATTTAGAATTAATGTGAAACTTTTTATCTTCATAGAAAATAATCACAATCATGGTATAACTTTTCCTATCTTCTACGGAAAAATTTAGAACTGAACTTTAAATTTTTTATGTCTTGGTGAACTTAAAGCTGAAGTAGAAGCTTTTTATTTTATCTGGTGAAATTAGAATTGAATTGTGTTCGTTGGTAAAATTCAGAAGAGAACTTGAACTTTTCTATCTTCTAAGAAAAATTTGGAACAGAACTTTAAATTTTTTCATCTCTATGTGAAAAGTCGGAACTGAATATAAGAAAATTGAGAATTAAAGTGAAACTTTTTATCTTCATGGAAAATAATCATAATCATAGTATAACTTTTCCTATCTTCTATGTGAAAATTTAGAACTGAACTTTAAATTTTTTATGTCTTGGTGAACTTAAAACTGAAGTGGAAGCTTTTTATTTTCTCTGTAGAAATTAGAATTGAATTGTGTTCTTTGGTAAAATTCAGATTAGAACTTGAATTTTCTATCTTCTAAGAAAAATTTGGAACAATATTTTAAATTTTTTCATCTCTTTGAGAAAAATCTGAATTGAAGTGGAAAATTTTAGTTGTTTGTTGGTTATGTTTGCAGGACATATTTGAATTTTGCAGGACATATTTGTTACTGTTTATTTTTGTAGGACATATCTGTTTGCAGGATTTATGGGTTATATCTTATATTATTTTTGCAGGACATATGGGTTATGTTTGCAGGACATATTTGTTACTAGGCACTTCCACCCCTTTTCCGAGCACCCCATTGTTTTTCTCTGACACATCCCCTTTGTTTTTTCTGTGACATCACGACAGCCATAGTTTTTGATTTCTAACGGTACCCTATGAAACACCCCCTTGTTTTTCTGTGATACACTCACTTCGTTTTTCTGTGCGATCTCGTCATCCATAGTAATTGATTTCTAACGGTACCCTATGACAAACCCCCTTTGTTGGTCTTTGACACACTCCCTTTGTTTTTCGGTGACATCAAGTCAGCCATAGTATTGGATTTCTACCGGTACCCTATGACACACCCCTTTGTTTTTCTATGACAAGCCCTCATATGAAAGCCATTTTATTGATCCACTGTACAAAAATATGCTTCCCCCAGGTGCTAGAAGACATTTTTATCGATCGAGAGTCAGTTTGTTTCTGGAAGTGAGAGTGTCAACATCGAAAAATGTTTTACACATGCCCATTATGCTTGTATACTTTTTGCAGCTGGTCGTCCTGTGAGAATTGTACTATTGCTGATGAATATAATGAAAAGTGTAAATTATCCAATTCATGTAAATTGCATAGAGGATATGCAGTGCAAATTAAAGACTGTAATTCTTGTCTTGAAGAGATTTGTGACTCTCATCCTAGAGGATTCTTATGCTCCAATTGTCACTATGATAAATGCGATCAATGGGAAAATACTTACCCCGGTATGATTGCGAAAACTCCTAAACGTGAGTTCAGTTTGTTTTGAAAAGACTGGTATCGTCGAGGTTTTAAATTGTTTTGTGAAGAAGAACCCGGTCTAAGCTTCAATTGATGGAATAATAAAAGAGCCTGGTTCTTATGAAATCGTTGTACAGATACTGGCTGCTATGATTATAAACTTACAGACTTTTATTTGGCTGTTACAGAATGTGATTCTCATACGAGAATTTTGTATGTGGCATTCCTTCAAATAAGCAAATTAAAACCGTGAATTTTGTCATATGAATCAGAGTAGTAGTATTGACTTTACAACGAGATTTAACAAAAGTCAAGAAACACTATATTGTAGAAAATGTAACCCTGACCTTGCACGTCAAGACAAATACAAATTAAATCCTAACGAGCTGTTACGACTTATTGTTTCTGATGGTTACCTATACGTAGAAGAAGAAATCTAAAGGACACGGTTATTTGCATATATAAGTTTTATTAATAAATAAATTTACATACATTCTTAAAGCATTACACTTTTAAGGCACCGAAATTTATAATATAGAGGTAAGAAAGAGTATTTTCAACTAGAAAGTCGTTCAATCTAGGATTGTCGCTATAAATCTTGAGGAATTCCGTGTAAGTTTGTCCACGACTTCGAAAAATACAATATAATAAGGCATGAAAACCACAGCTTTTCGTTGATTGATCGTGTACCCGCTTCCGATTTTTAATAATAGATTTTCTGCTCTGCTCAAAAAAATTTTTAATATCAGGTGTGTAGAATTTATACGGTAGGCCAAACGGATCAAAAATTTCTATATTGCTCCTTGTTTGAAAGATGCATAACCAATGCCCCGTCTTTACACATGATGGACTGCTATTAACGATGATAAGGGTATTGTCAACATATTGAATATATTCCAGGAAATCTGAAGGTATGCAATAGTATTTATATTTGGACGTGTCGGGGCTCATGTTAAATATATCGATTATTTGATTCGTGTTCATGGTGCCAAGTCTAATAAAACATTGCCATCAGGGGCAATTTCCCAATAGGTTTCAAATTGATTTAGCGGCATTAATGCAATACTTTCTTCCAACGGTTTGGCAAAGGTACTCTCTAAACGCACATTTCCCGTCCGGACAACACTCATATCTTGAGTACCGGACAAATCTAATACAATGATGCCATGCATTTTCGCAAAACATTTCATCACTTATATCTTTTTCGAATAATTGTGAATCTCGATATAGGGACTGCATTATCAATTCGTAGAGGGTCCTGTAGGATTTATCAAAGGATAAATTGTAGAGTGGGATTCCATTTATTTTACATACAAGTGATGAAAGTCTAAACAATTCAAATTTATACGGGGAATCTGTCCATGATCCAACAGCGCGAGCACTTTTTACAAAAGCCAATGCCAATTTTGAAGGAATTTCACCATTGATAAAGGAAGTATTGGTATTGGTACGCGTACCTGTAGCAATATGACGTTGATTCGTGATTGTTTGAGGCACGAGCAATTTGATATTAATCCCAGAGGCTCTTAATTTTTCAATTGCCAATTCCACAGAACTCCTAATTTGTTGTTTCCGTACATGAAGTATTGCCGAGGTGAGAGAGACTGTTACATTGGGTGCAGCGTCCAGTACTTTTCATATAATATAATTGGACGGTGCGAGTTTAAGTTTTATATAAGTCTTTACACTAGGAGCCAGCCATTGGGGTATATTAAATATCTCATGATTTAGTTTCCCGACTAGATGAAAATCTTTAGTTGTCGCCTCTTTAAGAATATTGGTAGTGTTAGTATTTGTTTTATATTCATATCCGATATCTATAAATCTCAACTGCTTATAAGACATCGGGGTCATCAACAGGAATTGTATATAACTTGTATAATTTGAAAGATTGTTGCTCGTGCTGACCAATTTATCATTTATATAGACACTTATTTGTCTAAATCAATTGTGTAGTACACAATTTTCGTAGGATAACCCCTCGGCAGTACTTGGTTTTTCATTGTTTGATTTTTTAAAGATGACATTTATATATATAAATGTTGAACTCAAATCGATAAAGAAGTCTTCATTGGAATAAATTTGAAAATGCACATTTTCAGAGAGCGGTTGTTGCAGATAAAATTGTTCATAGTTTCTATGTTTTACACTGAGATCTACATTTTCCACATTGAAAATATTTAGAGATGAGGTGACTGAAGGGTGTGAATCTTTATGGGGTAGATATGCCATTTTTTCTAGGAAAAGAAATCCCTTTTGGATCTTTTTTTTTTTTTATGCTTTACGCTTCCCGGCTGGATTAAGACTGATGAGTGATGGGGTCTTTCTCCTCCTTTTTAAACCTTTTTCGCGTTGTTTCAGTCGCTCACAGAGGGATCACGCGCTCGAAGTGAGATTTTGCTAAACACTTTCTTTAATATCGTTCCAAACGAAACTCAGAGAAGAGAGAAAGCAACAAAATGAAAAATAAAATCAAAAAGGGTGAAAAAACGAGGATTTTGTCAGCCAGCGAACCATGAAGAAGACAAAATATAAGCATATATTTCGACAAGGACCTCCGACAAGTCGTCCTCAGTGCTAAACAAAAACAAAAAAGAGAAGAAAAAAAAAACGAGAATCTAACCTTTCGAAGTTTCCTGTACAAAGACAGAATAGACACTGAATAAAAAACCAGGCCGGAATCAATGAAAATGAAATTTACCAAGATGATTGCGCAAGGATCTTTCGTCTTGCATTAATTTTGGCTGGTCTACAATTTCGGTTTTCATTAGATATGCAAATAGGTTCTTTTAAGTTTTTTCGGGTTTAAATATTGATTGAGTCCTTCAAGATTAAACTGTCGTAAATTGGGCTTAATGAAATATCTCCAGTTTCTCTATTTATTGCTAAATTTTGGTTCATATATTTTTTTATCTCAATTACCTCCTTAAAAGTTTGTGGTACGCCATTAACAGTTGATATTAAAGTTGCCTCGTCAAACAGAACTAGATGGGTCGGGTTTACGAAAATATGCGAAGCCAATGCCGAATCAAAGTTGTCATTGTTATTTTTTAATCTCAGGGACTTATCTATTGAAATCTTGTGCTCATGCAAACGTTCACCTAGTTGTTGATGGGTTCTACCAATGTAAAATTTTCCACAAGAACACGGGATTCTGTAGACACCACTACCCAGTACAGGGTCTGTTTTATCATTTCCTGAGTTAAAAAAATGTTCAACCTTTTGTTCGGCTCTGAAAGAAACAGAGAGATTATGTTTATTTAAAATTTTTCCAAGTTTATCGCCAAGTTTCGGGATGTATGGTAAAATGATGAAAGTTTTTTTCTCAATAGCCGGTGTAACTGAATTAATGTGAACAATATCCCTATTTTGTTCTTTTATCTTTTTTAATAGTCTATCTATTATATTTTCAATTAGTTTGTTTGTGTAACAATTGCAAAAAAGAATATCCTTGACATAATTTAGTTCAGAATTTATATGATTACGGGAACAAATTTTTAAAACTCTGTCGACTAAAGAGATTATTACACCTCTTTTTACAGAAGGAGGGTGATGGGAAGAGAAATGTAGATATCGATCATTATGAGTCGGCTTTATATATATAGAAAATTCAAGACCAGGATTAGTTTTTATAATCAAAACATCTAAGAAAGGCAGCTTACCTGAATCTTCGAGCTCCATTGTGAACTGGAGATTCGAATCATAAGAGTTCAAATGTGCCAAAAAATCTCTTAGAGAGTCTTGTCCATGTTCCCAAATAGAAACGATATCATCAACAAAACGAAACCAGATGGAGTGTTTTAAGTGGAAACTATTCAAAGCAGACTGTTCTATGAAATCAATGTAAAAATTTGCCAAAAAAGGAGACAAGATAGTGCCCATGGATAAGCCCATTATTTGAAGAAAAATTTGTTTCGGAATTTAAAATACGAGGAGTATTTGTTGCAAAGACGGACAAGGGTCATTATTGTATCAATTTCCAAAGTTTTGTAATCCAACCAAGTTGAATTTTCCTCCAATTTTCTTTGTAAAGCCTGCTCACATTTGTGAACATCGCATGAAGTGTACATAGAAACTGCATCAAAACTAGATAAAACCGTATTTGCTGTTGTACTTTGATTTTTTAACTTCTCAACAAGATCTATGGAGTTTTTAATATAGGATTTCTGTGTGCTTAAAAGAGGCTTAAAAATGGTGGCTAAGAAACTTCCTATACCCGTAGCTGGAGAACTATAACATGCTACAATTGGACGTAACGGGATATCTTTCTTATGGATTTTAGGCAGACCATAAAACTTAGGGGCTGAACAACCTTTGGGATAAAATGGGTGAAGTAATCAAGATTTTACCCTCTTCCTTTGAATAATTGAATTGAAAGGTGCCATTTTTACAAGCGGAGATTTTTGTGTTGATTGTATGACACAATTTGTTCATAGTCCCAAACTCCTTATATGGTAATGTGGCAAAGGGGTATTCAAATGAATTCTTATTTTCAATAACATATTGATCGTTAACGATTGGCCAATCATGAGGTCTAATAATTATATTGTATACTTCATCCATTCTTAAAATATCATATGTATCTTTAAGAATACAATCCACAAGAGCAGCTTCATACCTTCCCTCAAATTTAGTGGCCGGGGAAAGTTTTGTCCAAAATTAGGTCGTTTTATTCAAATCCTCATAAAGAGGATCGGAAAAATTGGACATGAATGTCACATAAAAACCATTCGACATTATGAACGTTTTCAGCGGGTATCCACGAATCAAAATCAGAGTTGTATCCTAGCCTGCGAACAAGCAACTGTTGCTTACCCTGTCGCTTACCTGTCGTGTACGAGTCTTTAATACCTTTTCAATTTGATAAATTTCACTATTTCCACCTTTTTGTTATTCATAGTCATAAAATCCACCAAAAATCTCTTCAACTTTTATATCACGAAAACGATACGTTATAAGGTTAGTATCTAAGACTTTTGACCCTTTTAAAATTTCAGTGGACAACACGTTATTCCCCTTATCAAAAATTTTTCTTGTGCGATTGGTTCAAACAATATCACCGACATTAATTTTTCTCTTCTCTGCCTTTTCATTAGAATATTGGTTATGGAAAAGTGTATCATTACAATAAAGAAATTTGTGAGGGTTACCTTTAAACAGAGTTCAAAAAGGGCGTTGAATTTAAATCAACATAATTTTATCAAAATTTTGAATAAATGCATCTGTATTTTTCAATGTGCAATATATTGAAATTAAAAGTCGAATGGTTCGTATCAAACATTCAGCCAATGTGGCATTTATAGGACTACGACTATGATAGAGCATTGTATTATATTTCAATAAAACCTTCTTTACATGGGGATTAGCAAATTCACTTCCATGGTCTCTTTGAATTTTTTTATATGAATCTTGTTCAAGGATGGATTCAAGGGCCTTGGCAACTTCAACACCACTCTTTGACTGCAATGGAACTGAATATACATACCGACTAAATACACCTATTACAAGAAAAATAAACTTATACAGTTTATTATGACGTCTTTGAATCGTTTCTAGCGTCAAAAGATCTGCTCGTAATACATGCAGTGCGTAAAAGGCTTTAGTTTTTCAATAGTGATTACCCCCAGTCCTATGATTTCGATGTAAAGTATTACTGGATTCCTTTTGTAAATACTGTTTTGCTAGCTTCTTTTTTAATTCTGGTAACCTGAGCAAGTGTAGTGGGAGAACTTACACTTCCTGGTTCTCCAATATTTTCATAAACACCTTTCAAAACTTTATCTATTTTGATCATAACCGTCTGCTACCCTTTTGTATACTACCGGGTGAATCAATATGTCATCACTTTTGTCTAGCTACCGGTGTCAAATCGCCACTAGGTGTGCTTTCCAAGAAAGATTTCAAATCATCTTCTACCTTTAATGAACTATGTTCTTTTAATTTCTTTAGAGTTTGCTTATTGCAGATAAGACTTAGGAAAATTTGACGACTTTAAAAAGTTATATAAATGTCCGTCAATGGAATCAACTCTTTTACGATTTGCAATCAGATTCAATAACAAATCAATTAAATTGTAGGGCCTGCCCTGGATTATAACTTTATTCTTTTTCTAATCAATTTATTCATTTCCAGCAAGATACGCCAAGAGTCTTTTACCTTGTTTACGATTGGATTGAGGCAACAAGTCTACAACACTTGTTAATAAATCTTCTTTTTACAAAGTTTCAAAACTTTCAGAAGGTTGGTCAATGATATTGACTTTGAGCGGTTTTTCACAATACGGTTTACGTTTATCGAGACGAAAAAGGGCATTTTGAAGCAAAATTAATTTTTCATCATCAGCAATAATTTCATTGTTAATAAGTTTATCAATATTATGTTTAAAGTGTTCTTTGGATAAAAGGGCGAGCTCAGATGGCATCAGTTTATAGGGTTTAACCAGTTCTAGTATATAGTCTTTACAAGTCTGTTGATAGTCGGTAGTAACACTGAAAAGAAATTACCACCCGCTTGAACAAGACTTTTTCTTTTACAATTTACTTTCTTTTTGCAAGCTAGAGCACGTACAAGTGATCGATGTTGCTTTGTCTGTTGCTTAACACGATCTGACAGTTGAACATTACCTTCCGTTAAATTTAAACAATGTTCCGACAAGAGATTGATAAATTCCTTGTCAATGCCATTCTCCAGTATTGCTTTTCTAAGTCGTTGTTCTGAATTGGCTAGCTCGGAAAATAAATGTCGGTGTTCATTTAGTTTCTTCAGTGTCATGATGGCAAGTAATGACCTTTTTTACTATTCACTGGTAGATGTACAGTAATTTCGTTATCAAAAATATTAGTGACTACAAGCAACTCTTCGGGCGTGTTTTGATTCAGGTCCAATAATATATAACCATAAGGTTTATTAGTTGCTTGATTGTATGCGGAAAGTAAAAATTTAGGTTCGCCAGGGTAGATTTGTTTGTTTTGAGTTAAAAGAGAACTTGAATCGCGAACAACTCTATAGATGATATAGTACGTACAATTCAAAGCAAGTGTTTTCATACATTTACTCTAATGGATAAGAATATGGAGAGCAACAGTTACAGAAAATTTTTCGGGATGGGACTGGACCGTGAATAATTGTAACAGTTCCTGCGACGATTCTTCAATAGATTCAGCTAAATCGTCAATAATCAACCACGAGCTTGGCACAATACTAGTAAACACGTCAAGTCCTTGTATAAATTTTATGCTTCGATCGATCTTCTTTATTTTATCATAAGATTCTTGCCATTTACTATAGCAATAAAAGATATTTTTCGGATTCTCTAAAAATATTTTTTCACAGTTTTGAATGATTTTCATTAAAAGTTTTGTTTTGCCGAACATGGACGGACCGCAAAGAAACGATCTGATTGGTGTTTTAAATTGAAGCATACTCTTCAAATGTCAAAATGCAACTAACCTAAACTAACCTAAATCTGTTGTTTAAATAGTCGAGAGGAAATATACATGGTTTCTTTAATTCACATAAAATATATACAACAACATATAAATATTTACAATAAACATCTAAATAAACACTTTATCATGACGGGGGGGGACCGGCGATAACAGCAGTTGGACCGGCACCCGTGGCAGTCAGCGATGATGGCAGCCGAGCTGGCACCTGTGGTGGGCAAAACCAAGGCCCGGGCGATAACAAGAAAAAATAAACACTTAAAAACACTTGAAAATTACAGCTTTGCGCAATGAAAAAAAAATTATAAATATAAATAACAAGGCAGGGTCGAGCTGGAGAAAAAAAAACTATAAACATAAAAAAAGAGCAGTGCCGAGCTTGTAACGGAAAAGAAACGGCCCTCCACCCCCCCCCCACAACTATAAAGGTTTCTCCAGACCGAGTTGCTTCCTATAATCTACACATTCAACTCGATCTGAAGTAAGATAATGACCATGTGATAGTACTTTCACACCACCCTCTAGTAAATAGACTTTGTCCGATATGGTAGACATGACACTTTCTACGACTCGAACTGAATAGTTTTTATATTTTAAAGAGCGAATGGCCATGACACTTGCCCTTGGAACAATATTATGCTCTATACAGTTCCTATAAACACTCAGGTTGAAATTTTCCTTTACATAGTATGCAGGCACTCCCTTACAGCCTTTTTTGGTAGTCTCATTGTGCGTTTCCACGCATTACACCGTCGGACCGGGAAACACCCCCTGCGATACCATGTCACTTACCGTCTCTGATTTTAATTTTAACAACTGATTTGGGGCCTGGCGTTTCACAAGCTCCGGATAGATACTCATCCCAGGTAGTGTAATCCATCCGAGAGCTAATGTTCTCTCCATTTTCCAAATCTTCCAATAAATTATCGGTATTAACTTTTAACAATAATGAATCTGTATCCCCATAATAAACTTGAACTTGTCCCTCCCTCGGCCATTGGCGCTTACACACATTGTAATAAAACTCCAACATGAGTTTCTTTGAAATTTCTAGAATGGCACTGCCGGCGGCAATGTTTTTATTTGAAACCATGTTTCTTTTTTTCTATATAAAAGGATCATTCGAGTCTATGATCGTGAATGATGTTAAGTTTGGATCCGCAATGATTTGTGCACATTCCTTTGGGTCAGTCACAAAACCACAACGACTCCTGTTACGCGTACTCTCACACGTCTTACCAAAGGCCGAATTTAAAATTAATTTAAAGATTTCATTTTCGACCTTTGTTTTCGCTTGAGACCGTTTATTGATAAAAATGTCAACAAACATCTTGATGTAAGGTTTCTGGTCAAACTGGAGTGCTCTGTGAATCTTTGTGACATTGAAACCGGTAGCAAGCATAAACCGCAAAAGAACGTGGTGTACAACAATATTCCCTTTCGGATCCAGGTCGGCAATGAGCTTTTGTTTTGATTGATTGTAAAGGTGTCCAATGAACACCTTTATTCTCTACTAATGCCTAGGGACTCAAAGAGTCCCTAGGCCCCGGTCAATTGATGCAGGGGACCTATTTCTGCATTACTGAGTTCAAGAATTAGGTCATCACCAAATGAGGAGAAGAAAAATAATAACCCAAAGCCAACCCGAATTCTTTATGAATTTTATCCGTGTTTTTACAGATAATATCCAACAACGTCAAAACATCACTTGCCAGGTATATTTTACAATGATCCCACCCATATTAACGTCCTCCCTTTGTCCAAACCCTCTTGGCAAATTCATAATCGCCAGTGGCGCATTGATGATCGTGAAGTGAATCATAAACCTCTGCGATGGGCTGCAATTTTTACTCACTTAGCTTCGAGGCGGAGCTGTAGTACTCGTACGGGTATATGCTCTTACACGTTTCTAAATCATACAGTTCCTCATCTGGAAAGTGCTGTTTGAGGAGGGGAAAACTATTAAAATCGTCGCTTTTCTGTACTTGAATCAACTGACTTACGGATTTGGGGAAAAAACTAAAGGAATTAAGGAAACAGATTTTATTCAAGCACGTATTACCATTATCAATTGTTTGCCATTTAAATTCTAAGACTAGAAGCTTTTCAGATGATTTCAGTATTATATTATATGAAAATGAACCATCTATCCATGCACCATCTACAACTTCACCTTTCTGCAATCGTGCCAACGCTGGTAATATGAATTTCAAACCTTGGTTGGAATTGTGCATGTAAACCGGTAAAAAGTATTGCTGCTTGGCATTTAGATTAGACGATTTGTGTGCGGTCCCCCGAAAGTTACATCCCCTTGATGAAATTTTCTGCCATAAATGATCATGATTAAGGGTTTTCGCATCCCCCTCATTAAGTTTTTTCTTGCAAACCCAGCAATTGTATAGATTTCTAATAGCCACCTCGTCTTCTGGTGTTACATTCATTGGATAGTGTGTATGGCGCAGTCTCTAAATTGCCTCATTTGCTGTTTTAATAAGAGCAACCATAGTTGTGCCAACACATATCTTCTCCACCCAACATCTCACAAAAATCTTCCAATTGCATGGTCTTACTTGAATCTCTCCACGCGTGCGCAAAAGAGATCGCAATGGCTTCATGTTTCTTCACATGATTCAAATTTGACGGATCCAACACATCCTTGAGAGAAGCATCGATGTCCAATGATACCTTGTCACTCTGCAACAGTGTGTTCTGAAAACTTATGAACCGCAAGGTAGCATTTTCCCCTGAAACCGTTCACAGAGACTGGTACCCATGACGCTTGCAGTGTCTCAAATGATTATTTAATTTTAACTCGATGTGAAACCTAGATAGACACATTGGGCAGTAATGACGTGAACTTTGCTCCATACCTTCACTTCAAACTCTTCTAATATGGAGGATAGGAAAGAAATGTCCAATTGATTCAAGATATTTGTTAGGTTCGTAAAGAAACCATACCCAGTGTTTCACTGGTACAATGAACGGTGCCCTTACGGAATAAATTACCCCTTTTTATCACTAAGTTCCCCACCTTCAAATTCTTCATCAAATTGTAAAACTGTAACCACAACTTTTAAATGCTCATTAGCCCTTTCAAAAATATCAATCCCCTTAAGCGTTTTTGGATACTGTCCCTTTAAATAAGTAAAATCTACTTTTGGAAAATCTGCCCCCTCCCCGCTGCCATTTACTGCCCAATCGTCCAACATTTTCTTACTAGCATCCTTTTGCAGGGGCTTACATCCCGCGACAAGGACGGAATATTTGAAACATTCCAAGCCCTTGTCAAAAGAGAATCATTGTACACCTTTTGTGGCTTTTAAATTACTATTATATTTCGCATCCCCTTTCCCATTGCTCCCACCTCTTAAAGAAAATTCCCTTTTAAATTTAGTAATATTAACCTCTAATTTTTCTATACATAAAACTGATAACCCACCCATTTTCACTATATCCCTCCATCCTATTAAAAATTTCACCCACCCAATCCAAGAACACACCCACATAATTATGCAAGTCAGGGTGTAGCGTCTGCATCTTTCTTTGTATATGATGGTCACTCAAAACATACAAACTTGCATTAAAATTTTTTTTTAATGTAATGGATGCTTTTAAAGAATCCCGTCCTCCCGCCTGCCGTAAATGTTTTTTGAGAAGTGCCCGAATCATGCTGACGTAGGAATGTGCAGTTTCCATAAGATCCGTTTGAATACTACCACATGATAGGGAATTAAATGGGTCACAAAACTTGGCTCTATACACGTGAATATTGCGCAAAGTGGTATCGGCTAAATACAAATTAGGTAACAGTAGGGGCGAGCCAGCTCCACTTTGTCCCATATCACTCTCAATGTGAGGGGTTGTCTCGACCTTGCTTACTGGTAACTGCTCTAATAAATTTCCAAAAGGTCATTACTGAGTCCGAGGTCACTCACGAAACTATCTAAATCAAAGGGAGGCACACTAGCCGGACTCGCCCCTAAACTTAAACCCCCCTCATATTCACTTTCTTGTACATTATCGCGAAATTGAGGAGGCGGTGGCAAATTGTTTTCCAGCGATGCTGTGTGAGCCTAGAAGAATAGTAAAACATATTAGATCACTGGAAAGTATTGCCCTATGAAAAAGAAAAAACGGTTATAAGAGGGTAGCATGCCCTCTTGGAACTGTAGGCACTCTACTACTCGTTGAAATGCAAAGGCGTCCTATGCACTCACTACTGGTATAAATGGAATGTCCCTTCCATAGGTTACCTTTTCTTTGTATTATGAAAGGGTACCATGCCCTCTTGGAAGTGTAGCCCCCTTTAATGCTGAATATATGCCTACACTACTGCTATATATGTTACAAGGCTCTAAAACACTCTTTTTTGGTTGTATTTAAAAAAAAGTCATGGAAAACTTACCGAGGGGGAATTATGTCAAGCATATCGTCGATCCATGCTGGTATTTTATAAGTGGAATGGTCATCCTCTGGTACTGCTTCTCCAATAAATTGTGCTACTAGCTGATCGATCTCGTTATCGGCCTGGAAAAAAGAAACTAGCACAGGCTCTCTAAATTCTTTGAGTCATATTCTTAGCTATGAAATGAAGTCCCCCATTATTAAAAACCTTGAAATAAGCCCTTTTAATCTCTCTGACAAGCGAAACATTGGCCTAAAAAGTTGAAAAATGATGAAAATTCCCTTCAAGGGCTGGAAGAGGCGAGGAGAATATCTTTACTAGGCAAAGAATATAAGGTAGGAGATAATTTGCCTTAAAAAGTTGAAAAACAGCCTTATTTAGAGTCTTTTAAACCAAATTTGACGTAAATAAGCTTAAATGTCAAAAGAAGACATTTAAAGATTATAAAGAAGTGAAAAACGACATAATTTCAGGGGTGAGGGCGTAAATTAGTAGACACTTAAAAGAGGAAGACAGGCCAATTCAGCTACTTCTATAACCTGGTCCTGGTAGAAAAAGAATCTCTGAGAGGTAAAAATACTGACCTCTTCAAATTCAGACTACACTTGGGTGTGGGCTCTTGAGGCCCTCGCCAACTCATGATGGTGGATGGAGGGACTGGTGACGTAACGGACTTGGGTACCCATGTCAGCGACGTAACGCTCTTGCAAAGATGGGGTTGTGGCTTTGAGATCGGTCGCCAATTCTCATTTCAATTTTCTGCTAGGTGGGGCAGAAGCGTGAGCGGGGGTTGCCTTACAGGCTTGCAATGAAAATGCAGCTTGTGCAGGCAGTGTGGCAGCTGGATGGCTGGGAGCTTGGGTTGCATTGGGCTTGGAAGGAGCTTAAGGCTATGGCCAACGCCCACATTGGACAACTGAGGTCCTTACTGGAGTTGCCTCATTGCGCCTTGCCCTCTTGTTCGGAAGAAGGAGGGCTGGGAAATTCTACAAAAGAGAAAATATTTAGTATGAAATAACATCTCCCTTTACAGAAGAAACAATAGTACCACCTTCTAGAGAAGAAAATAGAATCCTTTTTCATGGTATAAATATTCAAACATTGTTCAGCCTTTAAATAAGTCAATCCCCTTTCAATAAAGCACAAAATAAAATCAACTTATCAAATATAGGCTGTGTTTTAAAGCTTGAAAAATCTAAGACCATTTAATTAGATCTCACCCTCAAAATATCCACCCTGTGTCATTCCAGGAAGGCAAAACTTGATAAATAGACTTGTGAAAACCTTATTAGAAGCCATAGTTTTGCTATAAGGCAACTGCCCCAAAAAACACCCTTCTACCTTTAAATAAGTCAAGCCTTTTCAAGAAAGCATAAAGTAGAATTTTTAGAAAAACACCCCAGCCAGTAAGCATAGAAATACCCTTATTCTAGTGTTTAGAAAACAAAATTAAAATACACTCCATGCAAGAAATAAACCCAAAAACAAGTAAGCATAGAAATAACCCCTATTTTTTTACCTTCTAGGAAACAAATTATATAAAAAGAGACAACACATTTAAAGAGCTGTATTTTAGATCTTATAAACTATCATTGTTCCTGTAGGGTCAAAAGGTCTACCAATTTAGTTCGCTTATATGCTTCGAACTACCTTCTCAGGTGTAAGGATGTAATGCTCCCCCCTCCCCCCGTAAAATAGTGAGCACTCGTAATCGAACCAACTACCATATGAAATATTAACCATAACTAACACCTGCCCCCCTATTGCAATTCATAAGATTTACCATAGAAAATATGTCGCTAATTTGGCTGAAAAAAGCATCTTTTTCAGTGAAACCTTTGCTAAGCTTAATCTCTCTTTAAAACAAGATTTAGCATACATGATGTGTATTTGACAGGATTCAATAATTACAACAAGTTTACCAAGCTGATTAAGTCAGCCATTAATGGCTTAGCGTCATAAGGGGAGCGATATACTTAGACCGCAAAGAAAGACGATTCTATTTTGATGGTTTTTAACTATGAAAGAAAAATTCACTTTTTTTAGTAAAAGAATTTTTTTTGAAAGGATTAAATGGTAACGGTCGGGGTTTATATACAGTGAAATGAGAATGTCTTATGCTCTAAAATGAGCATAGTTGGAAGGATTTTTTTGGGGGGGATAGGTCCCGGTTAGCGGAAACCCGGAGACAGGGAAAAGTTCTAATGAAGTGACTTACTTGTTCGTATGAATTATCCATTGTTTTATAGTTGTGTTGTCTTCAATTGCTTATATAAGACTGATGAGGAATTGTTCCCTCAGTAGAGTATTTATACAATTCCCCGCGTACGGAGATACATGTTTTTGTATAGTGGATCAATAAAATGGCTTCCATGAGAGGGCTTTTCATAGAAAAACAACGGGGTTATGTCATAAGGTACCGTTAGAAACCCAACACTATGGCTATCGTGATGTCATAAAAAAACAAAGGGAGTGTATCACAGAAAAACAAAGAGAGCGTCATAAGGTACCGTTAGAAATCCAATACTATGGCTGAGGTGATCTCATAGAAAAACAAAGGGAGTGTATCACAGAAAAACAAGGGTGTGTGTCATAGGGTACCAATAGAAATCCCATACTATGGATGTCGTGATGTCACAGAAAAACAAACAACATCAAATCACATAACCCGCAAACAACATAACCATCAAATCCCATAACACACATAACCATCAAATCGCATAACCAACAAACAACATAACCATCATAGCCAACAAACAACATAACCAACAAACATAACCATCAAACAACAACCAACAAACAACAAACACAACCAAGAAATGTCAAACATCAAACAATGTAACATTAAACAAAATAACCATCAAACATATCCATCAACCATAACCAACAACCAACAAACTTCTATATAACCGAAATAACCATCAAATCACATTACCATCAAACAACATCAGACATAGCATAAGCAACAAGCAATAACCAACAACATATCCAAGAAAAAACATAACCATCAAATCACATGACCAACAAACATCAAACAACATAACCATCAAACATATGTTAATTTCCCTGTGTTAATCTGCTATTGGGCCGCTTGAATCAATGGAGGGGGTACTACTTATGTCAATATAAAATGAAAGGAAATGAAAATAAAAAACTTTTTCAACAAATAAAGAAGTTTTAAGACTATAAGGAATAGATATCAGTATATTATATCAAACTGGCAATACATGTTTTTTTTTGTTTTTTTAAGTAAAGTGTAAATATGTTCTGGTCTGAAGAAGACATGGGTGTTGTCGGCCATACTGCTTACTGCACAAATGTATTCTTTCTTGACTTGACGGACGAGACCCAAGATCTAGAAGTTCAGATGGTTGATCTAGAATATTCAGCACATGACGAACTGGCATCCATAGTGAGTTCGAATCTGGATATCTCGCAGATGGAAGTTAAGAAGCTATGTTACAGCTAGGGAATTTTACAAAGAGGCTATACTTCAAATACGAAACCGCTTTTCTTTTGATTCTGATGTGTACGAGTACAGAAGAATGCTCGAGCCTGTCAATGCTCGAAATTTGAATCCTGCCAGCCTAACTGACTTTCTGAGATCACGGGGATTGCCGTCACGGAATAAGGCTTTCCCCGAGAGAGTTGATAGAGAGTTGCGGGAACAAGCACGGTTTTGTTGAAAGATATTGACACTCACATGGTGACTGTTTAAGAATATTGGAAACTTATTTTCAAACATACCTACCCTTGCGGAAAGCCGATGTTTGAAAATCTAAGAAAAGTTTTGGAATGCACGCATTCATTACCATTCTCAAAAGTGACTTCAGAACGCTTGTTTAGTGTTCTCAGTGACGTGAAAACAGAAATACGAAGCTTTTTATCAAATATTTCAGTGGCATCCATTTTGCAAACCCGAATGGGAATAAAGCGATTGGATGCGAATTCCTCCTCTCTTATCATGAGTTTAGAAATGGCAAAAATGTTGTCAAGTGTTAAGGCTAATGCGACTGCCGAAGAAGCAGCTACGATTATTTCTAGATCTCCAATTTAATAGTAAGCCAATTTTGTCCCACTCTTCTAATTTTTCTAGTTGTTTATCGTTCTTAAATCGCTCATTTCTATTTTGGTTTCGGCACACCAAAAACAAAATACTTTGAAGAGATTTTCATTACTTTATTTTATGTGATAATAAACCAAATATCTGACGATTTTATCTCTATCCAACATTTAATTTTATATCTAAATATGGCAGTCATCAAACAATTCATGGTAACGAACGGTAAGCAAGGAGCAACGCGGCTCAATAGTAACCGAAAATTAAAAAAATAACTGATGTATCAAAAGGATTGGCTTAGTATGCTGGTACCAAATATATAACATTCCTTAAGTTCAGTTTTATACTCTTCAAAGAATACGAGCCTGAGAAAATTTGCTTGATTTTTGAAAAAAGGGGAAAACACTCCCTAAGAATCTCAAAAAACTTTAACGGAAAATAACACCATCAGATTCAGCGTATCAGAGAACACAACTGTAGAGGGTTAAAACTCCTATCTGCAAAAATGTGAACTTTCCCAGAAGATGTATTTTTTCCATGTGGATGGCAACTATGCCCCCTTCCACACCCTTTTCTCCCCAAAATCGTTTGCTTAAAAATGTAGAGCTACCTTGGCCATTTTGTTCAGCATAGTTGAGAGACCAAATAACTTTACCTTTGGAGTTAATTTAACCTCCCAAGCCCCATGAGAAAGGTCTTGAAAATATAAAATTTGCCCATTGTTTACGTATAACATTTGTTATTGGGAAGTATGCATACTTTTCTCAGGTAAAGGATTGAATTTTCTGCTGGAGGATTTTCCACAGAGAGAACTTTTCACGGGGAAGGAGGTTTCCAAGGGATAAAACTTTGAGGAGAAATTACACTGTGGAATTTCCCAGAATTTCTAAACAAAATGTTTTTATTTGTTTTAACTTTCTCTTTGTCGACCCAATCTTACGCTTGGAGATGTAGCCTAACCAAAACTAGGTACCTTTTTTTTGCCCCTTCAACCCCAAAAAACTAAAGTTTAAACATGTTTTACGGAGTGAGCAATACCTCACTAGGCAGCGGGAACCTGTTTTTCATTAGAATTTCATTAGATTCTAGATGCGGTTCTTTGCATATCTACTGGATTCTTAACAAGTACCCCAGTTTTTTCCGCGGAGGGATTTTCCAGAGGGGGGGAACACCTAAAACCTTAGAATCAGTATGAAAACCAATAATGTGTCGATTGTCGTCAAAATTCCCTTTTTAATTTTAGTTCAAATTTACTTGTTTAATTTAATTGTTGTTTGTTTTTAAGTTTTAATGTTGCCCCATACCTATAGGTTGAATTTTTTCTGTTTAATTTACCTATCTAGAAACTGCAAACAATATTTGTTTTTAATTATTATTAATGAATTACTGAAATTAATGACTTAATGAAAAACTGCTACTGGTATTTACAGTTCACTATTTTTCTTAAACAATTTTGAAGTTTGTACCGCAATATCACCAGTAAGTGTTTTCAGCTACGGTTTCCAATCCCGTGCTCTGGCTCTACAACTAACTCTGTAAAAGACTTTACTTACTACGCGGATCCAAGCCCAACTTGAGCCTGAAAGCGAAGCTAAAACCATTTTGGCTGCATTACCTTTTTTGATCAAGTAACTATCATCTACCAATTCTTGGCACGCAATGTAGCACTTATCTGCAGCATAACATAAAAGCTTCATGGTATGCACTAAGCTGAAGACGCGGAAAAAAAATGAAAAGTAAAGAGAAATGTGACAAACTGATCAAGACAATCATCCAAGTTTTCTAATAGCTAAATGAGCCATCGCATAAATAAATGGGCAAGGTAGGAAACAATCTCAAATAGGTATGCTAGTGTAAATTCTGTTCACAGACAGGGCTATACAGGAGTGTTAAAAAAAAGGTGCCCCTCTTAATACCATTCATATCTATTACTAGCGCTACCAGGGGCGGATCCAGGATTTTTTTTAGGGGGAGGGGGTTCAAAATAGGTTGATCCATTAAACTTGTGTTAGGAGTAAGTTTAATTAACACGAATTTGCGTTAATTAAGTAAATTACACTAATATAAGCTATGTTAGGGGGGCGCGCGCCCCCTCCCCCTTCCCTGGATCTGCCACTGAGCACTAACTAGACTATAATAACGATGAATTTTTTATTGCTCCTCATAACATAGAGTACACTCTGGGAAGTAGTATTGAAATTTAGTCGATTTCGAAACGATTCAATTCTTCTTCGGATAGCATCTAAGGGGCTATGTGTCCTCTCCAGCAAACAATTGTGTTCACTTTGAAAATTCTTTTAGAGTGAAACCTTCAAGAAGGAAACTAGCCAGTTGAAGCTACAGCTAAACTCAAGAAATTGCAGTCACCTATCTTCAAAGCTTATTTTGCTTTTCTCGCATATATCAGACTATTTGTTAATGACCTTAATCGGCTGTTACAGCCAAATGATACCCAGATTCATATTCTGTATGGTCAAGTTAGTGAGCTGTATAAAGCGATTATCAGCCATTTTATGAGACCAAGCTACGTGGAGAAGACAGATACACCTTTGATACAGCTCAAAGGCCCACACCACTTTCGAGACTTCAAAGAAGTAGACTTTGGCAGTCGTGTAGAGGTTATATTCATCACCAAAAAAAAAGTTGGTGCTTGTTTATTGTCCAGTAAACACGCGAGAAAGACCGCATCCAAATCTCAAAGATGCTACATGAAAAACACGTTTTTGCTGCCTAGTGAGGCATTGCTCACTCCGTGACAAAAATCTAAACTTTAGTTCCTGGGGTTGAAGGGAAAAAGCCTAGATTAGGTTAGGTTACGTATTTAATATATGCTATACTTTACCCCCACCCCCCAATGTGTAAATATGTAGACCAAATTTGTTTCTGAACTATTATATTTTTTTCATACTTTTTTTTATTTGATTAGCATTGACCAAACTTAACTTCTCGCGTGTTTACTGGATACTAAATAAGTACCAAAATTCTTTCCCAGCTGCACCTTTCTTCAAAACAGTCTGTGCGAAATACATGATAGAATTGAGCGACGAAATAAGGAAAAGGATATTCAGCTCAAGTTACTAGTCAGCTAAAAACCCAGACAGACTGGACCCAAAGATAGCAATGTCTACCGACTGCTCAAACATGAGCATTGTTCCACTACTTGCGCAGTTTCCAAATCTGGCAAAGGAGAGTGATGTGGGAAACACTGCCAAAGAAAGGAAAAAGATGCCATTTTGCGCTGATCTCAAGAAATATACAGATTCTGACCCATTTTATTTCTGGTTCAAAGTACTATAACGATGTGAATTCATGATGAAAATGCGTATCCTATCACGTTCTTCAGTTTGTGCCAAGAGGGACTATTCAGCTGTCAATTTAAATAAAACGAAATTGTAAAATTAACCTGGCTTTACTATGCTTAATGCTCTTCAGGGTGCTAAACGAGTTGTTACCAGGGACTGGAAGCCCCCCACGACTATGGTGACACACCCCAACTGTCAAAGTAATGGAAGAGGGTACATAAAAATCTGTAGCTACGAGTGACACCATGGTTTCCAACTCACATTAATGTTTAATAATTCATTTTTTTTGGATTTTTTATGCGTATTTTTTGTAGTGTAGTCCTGTTGGAACTTCAAATAACTCAAAGTTTCTTAGATAGTCATAATTTGGGGTTGTAATTATATGTAATACAACATTAGAAACTTTATCAATTTGAAACATTTTGGTTGTGCAAAACGTTGATTTTAATAGCCAAAACCAGTCTTAAAAATAAAAGATGCCTTTAATAAGATTATTAATGTGATTTAAAAGATAGTGAAAGTCAAAGCCTCTACTGTGCTATTTGTGGGGTTACATCCAACTCGACCTTTCAAGGGGAGAGAAGGGTCTTTAGATGGCATTTGAGAGAAAAATATTGTTTCAATATTAAAATCAGGAAAACGCGTTAAAAAGTAACCCCCAGGTTCACTTCTTTGATCAGTTTAATTTCAAAACAATTTTTTTTTAGTATTGTTTGTAGGCTGTAGCACAGGAAGGGGCAAGAGGAGAGATCCCCTCCTCGAAATCCTCATAAAACAGAAAAGGAGGATTTGTATGCAAATTCTTAACGAAGAAAACGCGGCAGCCTCAATTGAGAGAGTTGCGTTGCATCAATCTAATTGAAAAGGGTTTTTTACAGCAAAAACGTAAGCAAAAATAAAGATCTTGAAGATCAGTAGAAATAAGGTTCATCATGGGTATATAACAGTTTTAACATTGTATTCTGTAAGAATACAATGTTAAAATTTGATTTTTGTTGAAAATTTGATTTGGAAGGAATGTCTGCTCGGTTTTAGGTATTTCTGGTGCTAAAAAGAGTTATAAGTCGTGAACAAATAACGACATTTTTTAGGCAGGAAGTAATATGTTCCGAAAAAATCCTTCAAGAAGTGTCATGAGTCAATGTACTGTATTAGAAGGAAAAGGAAAACGAGGGATGGAGAAAGAAAGTGAAAGAAAATATTTGATGCAATATTTTCATAGATAGTAATGTACTTAACCAACGACGCGCGTGTTGCGCTTCACGCAAAACATGGGAAAATAATTCGGACATGGTACATCATTTTGGTTATTGGTACATTTTTTGGGTGATTTGTGGTACTTTTTGTTTTGAAGTGTTGACAATACTGGTCGTAAATGGAAAAAAATATAACACTTTTCCTGCCAAGAGCAATCTGTTTAGGTTTTGTTTCCTGGTAAGATACAAGGCAGTATCTAGAGTGATTTGAACCCCCCTGAATTTTTGTCCGACTGTAAAAATGTGTATTGACAAATTTCTGATGCGTTTTTTTCTTCAAACACGCCCAACAACAAATGTCCTGTTTACGTCCTGGTTAATATCTAATGATATTACCCCCAAACACTATTTACGAGCGGATTTTTACTCGACTCCAACAGATTTTTCATCCTCTGGATTTTGTGAGAAAGGGGTTAATTGTTCTGGATGTGGGCCAAATACTTTGAGCTCCTCTTTCCTGTTGTAGTATAAAGAACCTAAAAGCTTAAATCCAAAGCACTATGGGTACTTGATTTTTAAGTTGTTTATGATACCCCGAGAATAGCTTAACGTATCGAAACTTTTAGGAAGTGTTAAAGAAAATAGGGGTCAGGAGAATCTTAAATTTTTACGTGGGATAGAAATGAAAGAAATTAGAAGATGCAATGCGCGTCCAGTTCATCGAAATACCATTTCTGTAATATATTGCGAACGACTTGGGGGATGAATTTGAAACTTTCAGGTACTATTTGGAAAAGTAAAGGAGAGGTAAGACAAAGGCCACTCAAAAGAAAGTTTTCAAGCCTTCTGATGAGTCCATTAATAAGGAGAATCAATATTATTCCCCTTCTGCACAAGGGTCCCCTTACCCTAAAGACAAAAGGATACAAGTTCAAGGCCGATCAAGAAAAAACCTTTCAGGAGCCCCGCATCTCAAGAAAACTTTAAGCCTATGTCACAGTTCGGACTATTCAAAAGAGCAAAATATCTGAGTTGCTAACCATAGCAACAGGGAGGTAGTTACGAAAGACGGACAAAAAGTGATTTTGCAGTAAAAAGAGCCAGCACAGAAAAGGCTATTTTTACGGACAAAAGTCAACTCTTGAGATAGTTTAAATATGTGAATTAGTTTAATATTTTGGACCGGCTCTCGTGGCTCAAAACGCAGCAACATTGATTTTTGTTTCTATTAGTACTATTATATAATTCTTCCATTTTTTCTATCTTCCTCCACTCGCTTGGACCTTCAACCCTCCTCGTTTCACTCATGACGACATATTTCAAGGTCTTTTTTCTTAGTTTTTATTTTTAAGATATTTTATAGCCACCATATATTTATTGCCTTTCCATAATTTCTTAAGTAATCCGCATAAATTTCTCGTTTGTAGTTGGCGTGTTTAGTTTAAAGAATCTTCAAAACTTTGTTGAATCTACATTGTATACTGATTCCAAAAATGCAAAATCTATGAATTGTAAAGTAACCATCAAAAGATATTAGTATAAATGCACTTCCATAATTTCAAATAAAGGCGAAAAATTTCCCCAAAAAGTGATCTGATCTCGATGAAACTGTACCATCAAATTTTGAATACTAATGACGCCATCTACATAAAATGTTCATGTTGTGTGTCATGGGAGTGGATTCATCTTTTTTTTCTTTTAACGGGTGATCACACTTATGGTCATCAGTTCTGAGGAAGCATGCTAGGTTTATCATATTCATGATCATAGTCAATCTTCCAGTAATTTTTTTTTTTATATATATTAAAGTAAATCAAAAGCCAACCTGTTCATACAATCCAACAATTATTTCGTTTAGTCTTCATGACTTTTAGGTCTTAATGCAAACAAATTTAAGAGGATTAAAAAAAAAGCCTAAAACCCTGTCGTAAAACAATGTCGGATCGAAAGTAAAACTTTGCCATTTGATAGCTGTAAAACGGGCATTTCTGCGATATCTCAGAAACAGCTGATCATATAACAGACGCATATTAAGTAATCTAATTCAAAAACTACTTTCATGGTTTCCATAGACCCCAATAAATAAAATAGAATCCACCATGATGTCATAAATCAGAAAGGTAAATGGAAGATTGTAGATGAACTTCCGAGGGCTGTGGGCACAGCAAGCGGTAAAGAGCTCTACAGTTGCTGCACCTCTTACATCATAAAATCTTCATATGACTTGTCATCGACTAGAAAAATATTTGACGAGCTACTGAAAGAAAAGGAAATAATAAATTCTGAAAATAAGCTGAAGACACTGATATTACTACCCAAAGTTCCAGACACTAATGATATTGTTATTAGCTGCCAACCTGCTAGATATACAAAGAATGTGAAGGCTCGAGTTCCGCTGAAAAAATAGAAGAAGAGCATAAAAGAAGTGTTGAAAGCAGAAGAATTTCCAACTCCAAAATATGTCAAGATAGCCAAGGTTTGCCATGTCATTTAACGCAAAGTTGAGCCCAAGGTGTTCAAATGGCAGTTGAAACGTCGGCCGTCCAAAATATGTACTAATTTTCCAAGGGTCCTGTTGGGTAACAGCCAAAAGAAAGAAAAAAGTAGTGCATAATGTTTAGTGAGGATACGAAAAAACATATTGCCCCTTCTCCAAAAACATAAAGCTCGAATCCCCCCCCCCCCCCAAAAAAAAAAGAAGGTAGAAACAATCAATATTACAAGTACAAAATTTGTCACCTTTTAATAAAATATGCTTACTGTACGACAACTTTATAAGGAAAAATTTTTGCGAGCCTCTAAGCCTTGGGCACAAAAAGAAGACAAAAAACCGTATGCTGTCTTATAATACCCTCTTTTAAGCTTGTCATAATTCCTACTCCGTAGAAATTTTCGTCTGTTGCATGGCATCGAGTGATTATTTTCAGATCAGTGATCTTATGGGTGTTATGAACACTTGTCATTTATATAAAGCCACTTTATATAAAGCCCCTGTATTTACCAACAGAGTCTTAGATAAAACTGTATCTAACTAAAAATAGATTTTAGATATAAATTTAAAACGTATCTAGCTCAAAAACTAATGCATTTAAAACAATCTCAAATTTATAATATAAATTTGTGAAATAATTAATTAGTTGAAATGCTCATAATAATACTTAGCTTTATATTTATAATTCACATAGTATTTATTTTTAATTTCAAACATACACTGCAACTAACTCACGACTAAGCACACCTGGAATAGATTAAACATAAAATCTATACAATAATTTAATCAAATTAAATAAATTAATTAAAAGAATTTGTAAAACATTTAACGTTATAGTTAAAATACAAATATTTTATATTTGAGGTAAAATCTTGTATCTAACTCAAAGCTGTGATTAGTCTTTTTAGATTTTAATTAGTTTTTTTGGCGTATCTGTTTTTGGCCATCTTCGGCACTAACTGCTGTACATTTCGTCGGAATTTAGTGCCATCTATTTTTGCATTATTGATATATGAAAAAATATGCTGTTCCTTTAGGGAAGAGGGCTGGATTTGAACTGGTTTCGTGGATTTTGTCTAGTTGGTAAGTTCAAATGCACTGGTAAAACGGTCTTTTCAATGTCTTAGTTGACATTTAAACTTCAAATGTCTTAGTTGATTAGTTCAATGTCTTAGTTGACATTTAAACTTCAAATTTCTCAGTTGATAACTTAAAATGCACTGGTAAAACGGTCTTTTCAATGTCTTAGTTGACATTTAAACTTCAAATGTCTTAGTTGATAACTTCAAATGCACTGGTAAAACGGTCTTTTCAATGTCTTAGTTGACATTTAAACTTCAAATGTCTTAGTTGATAACTTCAAATGCACTGGTAAAACGGTCTTTTCATCGAAAAAATCAGTCGCAAGAACAATAAGATTCGAAATCGGAATTGGATATGTAATACAGGAACATATACACCGACCCTTATATTACCCTGACCAACGGCATACGTAGCTTCTTGTCTAGGAGGGGGGGGGGGCAACCGATTTTGTGATGAAGGGCGGGGGGCTGAAGTTATATCGGCAGTTCACAAAACCTTACATTGCCAGCAAGTTCTATCATACCTATGAAATCTTTATTAATAAGTAACCACCAAAATCATAAATCATAAATAAGCTTCAGCATTAATCAATCTTCTTCGATTAGAGCTAAATCTTTCCAAGACATTATGGATAATTGCTTCTTGATTGACTTTTATTCTGTCATTCCAGCAGTTTATTTCCAGATTTTTCAACCATCTACCTTTTATCAAGTGCTTTTTAGCCATCTGCATTTTTTAACAGCTTTTTCAACCATCTGCTTCTTCAGCCATATCTAGCGTAAATTTCAAGTTCTAGGGGGGGGCAGCTGCCACCCTCTGCCCCCCCTTCCGTGCGCCCATGACCCTGACCCATTTGAATTGCGATTTTTGACATAAAACTCATCAGTGTTGATGTCTGGTTAATTAATTCGTGTAAAAAACTTAACCTAAATTAAAGAAATTAGCCTAGAACTTTAAAGGAAGAAGATGAAAAGAATCTTGATTCGTAAACAATGGAAAAAGAAAATTTCAGTTGGAAAATTAAACGGGTTTCTTCTAAAAATGTACTCAGCAATCCTGAAACGCAATTTATATGTTATCGATTACAATATCTGTAAGAAATATTGAATGGGGAACCAAATTGTTAATTATCTTTTTAATCGCAAATTAATCACCTCTGAAAGATTACCTATAAACATACATTGGGCGAGTGTGTGTGCTAAGATGCAGTTACAGACCGCCCCATCTCTATCCCACATTTGTCATTTCTAAAGTGCAGTGTGAAGTTGCATAGGGTAGTCTTAAGTACTTAGTTTCAAATAAACAAAAAAAAAAACAATTCATGGTTGTTTTTGGTAACCTCTGTTAACCAACCACTCCTTTGCTTCAAGATTTTGCTCTATATCCCCAATATGCTAAGGCCGTAGCCGAAAGGGCCTCTGGCATTTCATTGAATACGATGTGTAAGTTCTGAATGAGCACGGTATATAGTGTCTAATCGTAATGACCAATCGACTTTTTGTGAAATCAGCTATTATGGTTGATTAAAAGAAAAATCTTAAAAAAACGAATACCGGTGGTATAGTTTAGCTGTAAATACCACAAACTTCTTGATAGTAATAAAATTTAGAAAGCTTCTTCAAGTGATCTAGTGTTACATCGACAGGTCCATTGATTTTGCAGATGAAAGTTCACTTGAATTGAAAAACGTAGGTAGCACATCAAAGGAATTGTCAGATATACTGAGAAAAATCCTGCCATTTTATTGTCTTCGTAAAAAACCCCTATGACTGAGTTTTCAAGATCCTCTTTCATGCAATAACAATTTTTTGGATTCTTCTTTCGCAGCCCCTCTTGCTTTTGTTTTCTTTTTTAGTTTTCTTTTCTTTTCCTGTGGTAATCGTATGCAACCGGTTATCATAAAAAATTAAATGCAAGCTCATTCAAACGAACACTCTAAGTTCAAGTGTCTTTTACCACCGTTTTATAATAAAACATTTGTAGCGTACAAAGGACTAAATTTGTACAGTTTAATAATTCTGAGACAGCCAATGACTTCAAAAATTTAAAATCTCTTGAATGTTACACCACTATTTCAGTACCGTGCTAACCCACAACGGCGTTACCTTTTCCGTCAGCGTACAAGTGGAATCAAAACATAATGAAGGCAATGTATAGACTATAATTCGAAACCTTAAATTGAGATACTTTAGACACGTGTAGAAAATTCTGCTGTTAAAATTTTTCCCAATGGGTGTTGGAGAAGAGTCCCCCCCCCCTAAAAAAAAAAAAATTTGACGATATCTCTAGCGAAAATGGTTAAAATAATACACTTTTCACCATCAGACAGACCTCTAATCAACCCATGAATCAGAAAACTGTGAAGATACACATATAAACTCCATTGTTAAGAGATGATCAGAGCAGGTATCTCGCAGGCCAGCATATATTAGCCTTAAGTTATTTTTTTTTTTTTTTTTGTAATGTAACATAATGAAGTAGGTTGCCACTTTATGGTCAGCAATCCCGAGCTGCTCTTAAAACAAGGTGAGGAGAACCACTCTAGAATAAAGTTGGTTACTTGCGAGAGCTTCCTTAAAAACCTAGAGGTTTGTTAACGGAGGCCCATACTATCGCTGAAAAGAGTCAAATGTCTCAGACTGAGAGTTTCATTTTAGGGGATATATATATATATATATATATATATATATATATATATATATATATATATATATATATATATATATATATATATATATATATATATATATATATATATATATATGTATATATATATATATTATTTTTCTTGAAATATATTGCATATTTGAGGAAGCAAGAAATGCACCTAAATCGAGAAGTGAAAAGAAACTGTTATTGATCAACAGTTGCTCCTTAGTTTGTCAATGGAAAGCGTTGTTGTTAGCTTTAAATAAGAGAAAAAACTAGAAATTTGTAGAGTTGTATAATTTGGCTTCATATTTTGTATATATATCACATAAATTGGTTTTTACTAGAATTGTGTTTGCCCCTAAAATTGATTTTTGTGCAGTAGTTTTGAAAGTTTGGTCAATTATTAGCACCTTTGTCACAGTGCCCCCCCCCAAGATTTTGCACATTGGCGCCTTTGTAACATCCCCCCCTCCTCGAAAAATTTTCAGCAGTTTTGAAAGTTTTGAAGGCCCCTTCAATATTTTTTCTGGCGCCCTCTTTTCCTGCTTTTTTTTCACTCTTATTTTAGAATAACTTTACCAATTATATAAGCTATGATTTATTCTGCTATTTGTTCTCAGGCAGATTAGCCCTAAAAATTAAAAAAGATTACTGCGTTTCCAAATAACCAAACACTTATAGATGGTGATTTTCTGTTCTGTTATATAAAAGCACATTTCACAGTATGATCTAAAACTCAATTCAAAACTTATTTTTCCCGTTATTTTTTCCTGTTCACCAGATTTGTATCCATGGATTCAGGATATTGTAACAACACAGTATGGAACTTTAAAGCGGGTGTCTTCTTATAAGTACCTGGTTGTTTATATTTATGACGTTTTATCATTCAAGTGCCATGTACATTATGTTTGTAAAACTGTGTCTCGTACCCTGGGTATAATGAGAAAACTTGAGCCTTTTTTTCCTCATTTTTTTATGCGTCTTCTTTATTATCCCCTTATCCATCCGTATATATTTTATTGTAGAGGTGTTTCGCTTGGGACATTTCCTCCAATTGTTCGGTCAATAGCAATTCTACAAAACAACGCTGTTCGGCTTTTAAAGGGCCTACGACCTTGGGATTCGGGACGAAACGCGTATGAGCGCGTAAAGATATTGCCAGCTTCCGGATTACGGGAGTTGTGTACACTTCTATTCATTTTTAGGATTCAGAAGGGTATAAACCTTCCGTGTTTTGATAGCTTGGCAAACCTGAGATCTTCCGTCCATGATTATGATACTAGGTAATCTGTAGAGATTAATATTCCGCTGGTTGTTTCGGCCCGATCGATGTTTTTTTTTTTTTTTTTTTTTTTTTTGTTATTATTTAATAATGATATTGGTAAATTTTTATGGCTCCTGGGGGTGATGATTATGAATATGATAGTAAATTTAATGAAAATATTAAGGTGTAAGGTTTGTGGTGCTGTTTGGGGACTGTGATATAGATAGGTTATTTTTTTGGTTTTTTTATTGTTTTATTATGTTAGTCTATTTTTGCCACCCCCTTGGACAAGTTTTTACTTCTTGGGGTGGCCGTTAAACTTATGTTAAATTGTTTGATTGTTTAGAATAAATCTCTCTCTCTCTCTCTATTGCCGTAAAGTAACTTTTTAGATACGTTAGATATAGTTGTTTTTTCTTTCTAGGTATCTTCAGTTTGTATCGAGTAAGGAGTGCTTTCGTCAATCAAAGTGTAGAAAAATTGGTGAATGATTCACGGAAGATTGAATTTTCAAAAGCGACTCTCAGCTTTTCTTGAAATTGTACGATATCTTCAAGTCACTAAAAAGATACCCAGAATTGGAAAGGCTCGTTTTTCAAGGCTTTATGTCAACAGCCTTCAATATTGCCAGATATAGGAAGGATATACGAGTAAGTTGTAACCTTTATTTTGTCAGTTTAGAACTTGAAAGTTTTGAATTGAGTTTTAGATCATACTGTGAAATGTGCTTTTATATAACAGAACAGAAAATCACCATCTATAAGTGTTTGGTTATTTGGAAACGCAGTAATCTTTTTTAATTTTTAGGGCTAATCTGCCTGAGAACAAATAGCAGAATAAATCATAGCTTATATAATTGGTAAGTGTCCGTAAGACCTAGCCAATCACACGAGGTTATACAGCGGGTAGCCTAGACCTAGTATTTCCGCTGGGTACTTTTACAATCATTGTCAGATATGTTTCGAATCATCACAAGAGAATAAATCTAGTTTTTTTTTCATAACTGGGGGGCTCATGACTCCCCCAACATTTTTGGGGGAGAGTGTAAGGGTAATTTCAATATTCAGAAGAAGGGGCCCAAAATATTTTGTCTCCAGTCCCCAAAAAGTTTTCTTGTTCTTCGTCTTTATGCTTCTCGTTCGGTATGCTCTTTGGCTTGTTATGTTGACTTTAAGTTTATATTTTAACAAATCGATAATATAGTCGACAATATGTCCATAGTGCATTTTGCTGCTTTCTTTCATGATTGATTGGTATTTATAGCTCTTAAGTTTATTTTATAATGGACTAGATACAGTCCTCTTTTTTAATTACTATTCGATGAAGAAAAAATCCTTTGGTCATATTTTCGTATTAATACATGTTTACAATATTGCCTTGTAAATGCATTAGTTAGAAGAAAGCCTTCGCCAAAGAAGATTTCAAAGACGAACAGAAATAAAATAATGTGATAATTGAAACTTAAAACGAATAGAAATTACGGTGAATAACGAAGTCAAACTTAAAACGAACAGGAATTACAAATAGGAGTAGGATCAATGTCGTCTAAGCCTTCTAAAGGCCAAAGCGTCATTTGTGCTCTACTGGAAACAGATTATATTTTAAACTTTTCTTTTTTACAGGGTTAAAAAATGTAAAATTGATGAGAGTTCCAGGATTGAATATCATTATAAATAAAGAAATCAGTCTGCTTTTATTAGTTCCTTTCAGTGATTTTGGTTATTATGGTAATTTTCTTTCTTTTTTGTTCTTGTTACTAATGGTTTGTCAAACACCACATTGTTTAAAATATATATATGAAATTATCAGTGGAATGCAAATTTCATTCAAGCTGTTTTGAGGTTTAGAGAGGAAGGGAAGGAGGTAGGTAGCACCTGCCCCGAACCTAACACTGACACTCTGGCCTTTAGAATGCTTCTCCTGTTTTTGGTAATTTCTGTTCGTTTTAAGTTTGACTTCGTTATTCGCCGCAATTTCTGTTCATTTTGGGTCTCATTTATTCATTGATAGCAATTTCTGTTTCTTTTAAGATTGAATTATTATATGAATTTATTTCTGCACGTCTTTTGTTTGATATATTTTCTTTTTAATTTTCTTTGTTTTTTTTTTAATTGAAAGAAATTATTTCTATTCTTTTTTTTTGGTTGATAAAACTAATATTCGTTGGTGTTTGTGCATAAGTGAAATCTGGTGTTTCTGCAGTGGTCAAGATTTTGCGACAAATATTAATAATAATTTTACTGTAGAATTTTGGATTGATTGGCTGGGAGAATGTTATTCAAATGAATTGAAACCTGCATAAGTTTTAGCTTTCTATGGGGCTGAAGCCATCCCAATTCATACTCTGTTACAACCTTGAAGATAGATTAATATTGGTCTAACCTTTTTCTATAAGAAATGAAATAACTATCTAAATATATCCTGTTTTAAGAGCTTCTTTGTTAAAATAAATGTATTTTGAGCTCAAGTATTATAAAGTGTATTGTTTTGTTGTTAAATAAGATACAAATGAAAATGGGAGCAAGAATCAATGAAACCAGATTTGTTTCCCGATTGAGGTTTACTTGGTGTGGGAATTTTAATTGAAGTATTTTCATGGCCTGAAATTTTAAATCTGATTAGCATAAAAAAAGAATATTTCGCGCTAAGAGAAGATATGTGATCCCCGTCCTGCACTGGTATCCGGGATCATTGCTTTTCCTGAGGCGAAAATAATTTCAATGATTTAAAGAACATGAAAATTGGAACTTGGAATGTTACGACGCTAAAAAATTACCATCGTATCGACATTTTGACTGAAGAATTCAGATGATTCGAACTGGACTTATTAGGATTTTCAGAAACTCAAATCTCAGGGGTAGGAAGCCTGAAATTGGGCGATACAGAATTTGTCTATTCACACAGGAAGGATGGGGTACATAGACAGGGAGTAGGGCTCATGATGAATAAAGAAGCTGCTAAGTCTTGTTTAGGCTGGGAAGGTATTAATAATAGAATACTAATTGCTCATTTTATGACTAAAAAGTTCAGGGTATCAGTTATAGTAATATACGCCCCTGTAGAACCGACTGACGGAGATACTAGTGACTCAGATGAATTTTACTTACAGTTACAGGAGCAAATAGGCAGGGTCCCTGGTAGAAATATGATGTTATTACTGGGAGATTTTAACGCCCAGGTTGGTAGAAATAGGGATAGATTGTATCCTAGCCTTGGTAATTTTGGTGTAGGAAAAGAAAACAGTAATGGATACAGACTTTTGCATTTTTGTAGGTATAACAATCTTGTTATAACCAATATGGTGTTTGGTCATAAAATGGCTCATAAGTCAACATGGTATTCACGTGATGGTAAGACAGCAAACCTTATTGATTACGTTTTAGTAATCCGAAGACTGGCAGGATCAATTCAAGATACAAGGGTATACAGGAGTGCCGTTATTGATGTTAAAAGTAAAGATCACCATCTGGTAGTGTAAAGTGTTAATTTAAAGCTGAAATATCGGAAGGGTAACTACCTTCCGGGAAGTTATGATGTTAGTAGACTTCAGGATCAGAATTTTAGAGAAAATTTCCAGGAACAGTTGAATACTAAACTTAAGAGTTTAAAATTTGATAATGTGGAAGATGGTTGGAATAATTTTAGAAAAATAATTTGTTAAGTTGCTGAAGGTGTATTAGGGAAGAAAGCTAGAACTCCAGCTGAGGATATTAGTGAAAAAGCTTTATATTTAACAGAAAGGAGAAAGGACTTGTACAAGAAATCTCTGAGAGATAGGTGATATGAAAACAAAAGGAATATCGAGAAAGTGGAGACAACTTTAGAATATGAACAAAGGAGGTGTGAAGAGGAGGCCACGGATAAAATTAGTAAGGGTCTAGATGATGTAGTTAGCCGGCATAATAGTAAAATATTGTATGACAATAGGCATGTTAACAAATTGAGAGGGAGTAGCTAAGCCAGACTTGGCCCAGTTAAAGATAGGAATGGGGCCGCAATTATCGATAAGGAAAAAACTAAAGAGAGATGGGCCGAACATTTTGAGAATTTGCTTAACCAAGATAGAGTTGCAGGAAAAGATATAGAGGAAAATGTAAAGGTTTGTGATACCTTGGATGTGAAAGAAGATTTGTTTTCTGTGGAAGAATTAGCAACGGTATTTAAAGGATTAAAAAATAACAGGGCTCTAGGTGCTGATTGGGTGGTAAATGAGTTTCTTAAATATGGTGGCTCTGAGGTTAGAATTACGCTACTGAAGATTATGAATGTGATTTTTGAAAAAGGGGAAGTACCTAGCGATCTTAGGAAAATCTTAATTAAGCCGTTCTATAAGAAAGGTGATAAAAGTAAGTGGTAATTATCGAGACACTAGTCTGGTCTCTGTAGGTAGTAAATTACTTAGTAATATGATACTTTTTAGACTGAGAGATGCCGTAGACAAAGTTTTAAGAGAAGAACAGTGCGGTTTTAGAAAAGGTAGAGGATGTGTTGACCAAATTTTCATTCTTAGGCTAATAATTGAGAAGTGCCTGAGTTTTCAAACACCTTTGGTCCTCAGTTTCATAGATTATGAGAGCTTTAGTAAGAGCATTAGAAGAGCTTTGGTAAAAGTTTTATCCTTGTATTGTATACAAGACAAATACATTAAAGTGATTAGTGCTATGTACGAGAATAACACCGCTGTGGTTAAGGTGGGAAATGAGGTTAGCAGCTGGTTTAGTATTAAATCAGGAGTTAAGCAGGGTTGTGTTCTATCCCCCTTTATATGGTTTATTTTGATGGACTTTGTTTTAAGGAGCACAGGAAAGGCAATGGGAGACCACGAAGACTAAGTCGCAGACCACGAAGACCAAGACCACGAAGACTAATACAGTGGGTATACCAGACAAATACACTAAAGTGATTTGTGCTATGTGCGAGAATAACACAGCTGCGGTTAAGGTAGGAAATGAGGTTAGCAGCTGGTTTTGTATTCAGTCAGGAGTTAAGCAAGGTTGTGTTCTATAACCCTTTATACGGATTATTTTGATGGACTTTGTCTTAAGGAGCGCAGGAAAGGCAATGGGAGACCACGGAATGAAATGGGGAGGAAAAAGTCTCATGGACTTAGATTATGCTGATGATTTAAGTATCCTAGATGAAAGCGCGAGCAAAATGAGTGAGGTTTTAGAGGTTTTGCGAGTTCAGGGTGCTAGAATTGGTTTGAAAATTAATGTTAAGAAGACAAAGTCACTAAGGCTAGGAATAAGTGAAGACGAAAAGGTGACGTTGGGCAATAAAAAAATTGATCAGGCGGGCACCTCCACTTATCTTGGAAGTATTGTTAGTGATGATTACGAGAGCTGCGAAAATGTCAAACGTAAGTGAGCCAAGCTTTATGGTCTTTTTCGAGAGAAATCAAAATTTTGAAAGATTCGGAAGGTAATACTACAAACCAAGAGAAAGATTCTGTTAGCTTCGTTTATAAGAGTGGTCAAACATGGCTTTATAGCATGGGCGCTCCGAAAAGCCGATGAAGATTTGCTAGATGTTTTCCAGAGAAATTGCTTAAAGATTGTTCTGGGTAACCAGCTAACTGACCCTATATCAAATAATAGGCTGTACGAAAAATGTGGTTCGATACCGCTCTCTAGGGCTATAATCAAAGAAAGGTTGAGCATATAAACTAAATTATTACAATTAAAACAAGGAATAGTTATACAGAACAAAATAGTTACTTCCGGCTCATAAATACTTTCCGGTTCATTGGCTAGACTTGTCTCAGAGTGTTTATTAACAGGGTTGTAAAAAATAACTACGTCATATAAGAGTTCTAACAAAAACAAAAAAATGGGTGTTAAGTTTTTAAAACTACTAGTTTCTTTTTCCGAGCTATTAAAAGGAGTTTATCCCTATTTTAACTTTTATTTATCGTCATGGAAAGACGGTTTGATCTCCAAAATTATCTTAGTCAGTACTTAAATATTTTTTCAGCTCATTGCTCCATTCTACTGGTGAAAATGATTGTTGCTTCTTATTTGAACAAAGATCAGTATGTTTTGTTCAGTAGGGCTAGAGGCCTTCTTGAAAATTCTGACTTCAATGCAGCTTGGATTTTCTTTAACCTTGTAAGTAACCGTTTTCCATTGTTTTCCTGTTTTGTGCTAAATGCATCACAACATAAATATTAATACCTTTAATATTTATAGTTTAATATGTTAAGAAATGTCAATATTTTCCCATTAATGACGATAACCGAGCTGAACTAATTTGCAACAAGAGTACTTCATTTCTGGTTTCTGATACTTTTTTTTTATCTGGGGTTACCTTATTGTGCTTCAGTCCGAAGTTCGAAGTCAGTGCTAATTTTAAATATTCAAGAAAAAATTAGAAAGGCATTTGGGTTCGAGGTATCTATCGTCGTGATATTTTAGGTTCTCTTTTTAAAGTAGTTGCCCTCCCGCATGCTCTCTATCCTGCCCTTCTATTTCGACATTTTAAATTCTGCGATTTTTCTTCAATTCGCGTTTCCTATTTTAAATTAAATTTTTACTTGGTTTTCCAATTTGTGTTAGTAATACTGAATTAGTTTTGAGATTTAAAATTGAAGAGCCGCAGTAATTGGCAAGGATTAAGGGGGATAATTTTTACCACAAGTCCAAATGGTTCTTACTCCTACCGAAATGTTTGTTCGACTCGTGAAAACGATAGAAAATTGCATATAAGTATTTTTTAGCGCGATTTTTAGAGGTTGAAGTGCTGATTAATTTTTTGTCTCAATTTTTCTCGTAGCTTTGCTCTCAATGTCCGGACTTCCGATTGACTCGATCTTTGGATAGATACACTATTGCTCATCCAGACAGTACGCAAGCAGTTATACTCCGCGGAAACTCTTCACTTATGGCAGGAAATTATAATGACACCCTCTCCAAATTTTTAAAGGCTTTGAAGATGGATCCTGATAACCCGCTGGTTCTTCTTTTGATTGGATGTACATATTTCCATATTGCTTGTCAAAAGTACTCAACTCAGAAGGATCGTCTCATTCCCCAAGGTCTTTCCTTTTCAAAGGTATTAGATTAATCATTATATATTTCCTTAGCTCTTTCATATATTGCTTCTCAGAGTGTACAGCTTTCGTTTTGTCTAAAAAGGATAGGTCAAAAGGAAAGGATATGATACCTCGCTCTTTACGCTAAAGTTCGAATTTTGTTCCATTCTTTAAGAATGACCCCTGAATCATTAAGGCCGTTTAATTAGAATAGATAGCTCTTACGAAGGTAATAAAAAAGACTTTAGCGTAAAGAGCGAGGTATTGACTCCGGGGCGAGCCCCCTCGTATACGTAATAATTTTTGTTTGTTTTAAGTTTTCAAAATTTTGAAAACTTAAAACAAACAGAGGGAAGCTATCTCAAAAATTTTGATCGGGTGACTTTGGGAAAAAAAATTAGCGTGGAAGGGGGCCTAGTTGCCCTCCAATTTTTTGGTAACGTAAAAAGAGCACCAGAACTTTTAATTTCCATGTGAATGAGCCCTCTTGTGATATTCTAGGACCACTGGATAGATACGATCACCCCTGGAAAAAAAATACACACAAAAAAACAACAACAAATGAACACGCATCCGTTATCTTTCTTATAGCAAAAAATACACAATTCCACGTTTTTTGCAGATAGGAGCTTGAAACCTCTTCAGTAGGGTTCTCTGATACGCTGAATATGACGGTTTGATTTTCATTAAAATTCTATCACTCTTAGAGGGAGTTTCCCCCTTTTTTCAAAAATAAGGTTAATTTTTTCAGGCTTGTAACTTTTGAAGGTTAGGATTAAATTAGGTGACATTTAAATGTTTGAAATTAGAATGAATATATGATTCTTTTGATGTATCTACAGATATCAAAATTCCGTTTTTTAGAGTTTTGTTTACTATTGAGTCGGGTCGCTCCTTACTTACAGTTCGTTACCACGAACTGTTTGACACTGAGTCTAAAGGCATTAAATATTTTGGTGTTTGATAACCAAGTTTAAAACTGTCTATATTGTTAAAAGATATCCCTTCAACGCTTCGGCATTACTCAACAGAACTGAATGCTTGGAGTTTATATCTTAGTTTTTGTAAGTAGGCTATTGTTTTGTGTGTTTTTTTTTGTAATTACTTACATTTTTCATTTTTATGCACTTTTACTTTAATTGACACACTTTTTCCATTGCCTTTAGAAAAATGTTTGTCTCTAAGCTTCATTAAATAAAAAAATCAAGTCTTTTCAACTGAAAGTAAGGAGCAACATTAAAACCTCACTCTTCGTGCTACAATTTTTCGGCGCATTATAAAAAGTTACTTATTGTTCTAATTAAACGACCCTTGTATTTCAAGAGTCGTTTTAAAGAATTGGGACAAAATTTAAACTTTAGCGTAAAGAGCGAGGTGTCGGGGAGGGGGAAACCCTTTCATATACGTAATAATTTATGTTTGTTTTAAGATTTAATGTTGCTCCTTACTTTCAGTTGAAAAGACTTGTTGTTTTTTATTTAATTTCTGATCGTTTTTAAATAACGCCAGGATACATGGCTCCACCTCCACGGAAACATCCCCTCCCCACAGAGATATCCTTTGGACAATTCAATCCTGGGGAAAATTTACCCCGGACAATTACCCTTAACATCTCCTCACATAAAATTGAATTGGTAAAGAAAAAGTAACACATATAAAGAAAATACGTATAGGAATTCTTGCAAATTCACCCAGTTCAAAATTGCCTCTGAAAAGTTCACCCCCTGGAAACTTACCTCTTCATGGAAAATTCTCCCCGCAGAAATTTCGGCCTCCCTTCCCCACCTGAAAAATGTATGCATACTTCCCAAAAACAAATAAAACAATGGGCAAATTTTATAGCTTAAAAACCTTTCCTTAGGGGCTTTAGGGGGTCATTTTATCTCCTTAGACATGGTTATTGGGCCTTTCAACTATGTTGAATAAAAAAGCTATCTCAAAATTTTTACCGGATGATTTCGGGAATAAGGGGCGTGGAGGGGGCTTAATTGCCCTCCAATTTTTCGGTCACTTAAAAATGGCACTAGAACTTTTCCTTTCCGTTAGAATGAGTCCTCTCCCGAAGTTCTAGGCCCACTGGGTCAAAACAATCACCCCTGGGAAAAAAAAACAAAAAGACAAATTAATACGTATCCGTGATCTGTATCCAGGCAAAAATTACAAAATTCCAAATTTTGTGGATATGAGTTTGAAACCTCTACAGTAGAGTTCTTCGATACGCTGAATCTGATGGTATGATTTTTATTAGAGTTCTATGACTTCAAGAGGGTCTTTGCCATTTTTTTCGAAAATCAGACAAATTTTCTCAGGCTCGTAGCTTTTGATTGGTAAGACTAAACTTAATGAAAATTATTAATTTGAAATCAGCATAATAAGCCAATTCCTTTGATATATCTATTGGTATCGAAATTCCGTTTTTTAGAGTTCCGGTTACTATTAAGCCGGGTCGCTCCTTACTGACAGTTCGTTACCACGAACTGTTTCATTACTCATAAAAATCCAAACAGAGATCATTAAAACATTTATCGTTTGTTCTGCGTTGCCAAAAATATTGTATTCATTAAAACTTTACAGTTTCATGAAATGTAACTAAACAAATAGAAAAGGTTTCTCAACTAAAGTAAGGAGCAAATTTAAAACTTAAAACAAATATAAATTACTCTGTATATAAGGGGGACTGTCCCCTTCTCAACACTTTGCTCATTAAAAAAGTGTTTTAGAGCTTTGGAAAATCTTTTTTTTTTCAATTGCAAATTTTCTTTAAAAAAATTGGATTGAAGCCAAACTTCACAGTAAGGAACTAAGGAAGAGACAGCCCCCTTCATATAAAGAATAATCTGTTCAAATAGGTTTCAAATTTGTTCCTTGCTTTCAGTTGAAAAGCTCTTTTTTTAATCTAATTTTTGATTGTTTTCCAAATCATACCCAGGACTAACCAAGATATAATTTGAGGTACCGGTCCCTTAAATCCCAAAAAAGCGAAACTCCACATTTGGAAGACTGGAGCTTGAAACCTCTATGGTAGGGTTCTCTGATATGATGTGTCTAATGAAGAGATTTTCAATAAGATCGCTTGCTTTTTTGGGGGTGCTTCCCATTTTTTGAAAAATCAGGCAAATGTTCTCACATTTTTGGTTTTGGGTGGGTAACAATAAACTTAAAGAATTTTATATATTTAGAATCAGCATAAAAATCCAGTACTGCCGGTTTAGAAATGGCAATGAGAATTCCGTTTTTAGTTTTGGTGAATATTGCTTCAAGTCACTTTTACTTCCAGTTTTTTTTATCACAAACTATTTGATCACAAATTATCTTCTGACGAAATTGTTTTGAACCTGTTCATTTTATTCAGTTGAATAGAACAATAAAAACAAGAGGGTAAATTTGGCTGCTGGTGAGTAAGTTTAAATTCTGTTTTTCTTTCGCTGTTCTATATTCTTTTAATGACTGAATATATAAGGGATTTAAGTTTTAGGGGGTGAATTGTCCTGTTATGAAAGAGGTACATTTTACATGGCCGTTATACAATCAAAACGTGGTATTTATGCAGGCAGGATGATTTTTAAGCGTCTCTGCTCCTTCTTTAAACTATTCTAAGGTATAGAAAATTGCATAAATACAAGTCTACATCTGTTATAACCTACGTAAGCAATACATCTTTCTGTAATTGTGGTTTGAGTTCCTTGTCATTTCAAATTTCCTGTATTTTGTTTCATTTTGCTTGCAATTAAATTGCTCTTTTTATTTGAGAGGTTTTTCCTAAAAAGTATTTAAAAATAAATTTATTCCTACAAAAAGAAATATCCTGAAATATATTTCCTGTCACCCAACCACCACTGCTATTTTGGAGTCTGAATCCCCCCCCCGCCCCTGGAAAATTTTTTGCTGCCGTCCTTGGTTTAACATATTGTGAATAACACTTTGTTTTGTTATTTATTTTTGAAAAGAAATTTAGATCTGAATATATCTGAGTAATATTGTTAAATATTATTTTCTCTCTAGGCCCATAGCGACATACGTGGCTTTCGACAGAAAGTTGAAATAAGACTAGCGAAATATGGTTTTAAATAAGATCTGAAGTGTATTATTTTAACCATTTTTTTTTCTAGAGATATCGTCAATTTTTTTTTTTGGGGGGGGGGCGGGCTCTTTTCCAATACCCATTGTGAAAAAGTTCAACAGCATAATTTTCTACACGTGTCTACAGTATCTCAATTTAAGGTTTCCAATTATAGTCTGTACATTCCCTCCAGTATGTTTTGATTCCACTTGTACGATGACGGAAAAGGTAACGCCGTTGTGGGGTAGCACGGTACGGAAATAGTGGTGTAACATTCAAGAGATTTTAAATTTTTGAAAGGATCGGCTGTCTCAGAATTGTTAAACTGCACAAATTTAGTCCTTTGTATGTAAAAATGTTTTATTATAAAATGGTGGTAAAAGACACTTGACCTTAAAGTGTTGATTTGAATTAACTTGCACTTAATTTTTTATGATAACCGGCTGCATACGATTACCACAGGACAAGAAAACTAAAAAAGAACAAAAGAAAACAAAAGCAAAACAAGAATATGATTTTAAATAAGATCTGAATATATTCTTGAGCAATATTATTAACTGTTCCTTTTTTTCTCTAGGCTTATAGTGACAAACGCGGTTTTGGACAAGAGACAATGTATAATATTGGCCGTGCTTATCATCAAATTGGAAGTTTGCCTTGGGCCTTGCATTATTACCGACAAGCACTTCAAGAGGCTCCAGTATTACCAGCAATGGACCTATCACGAGAGATTGCTGCTAATGTGGTGGTTATATATAAGAGCAAAGGAGCTCGTGATATGGCGTTGTACTATCTTGAGAAGTATCTAACAATTTAGTTAAGATAAGACGATTGATTTTTGCGGCATAACAAGTTTTGTATGTAATTTTTTCAAGTTCAATTCTGAACCGAAGAAAATTAGTTGTTGAAAAATTGATTTTTGTGACACCGTAAGTATTCTGTATGCAAGAGCTTTATATTGAATTTATAATAAATACTCGAGTTTTTTTTTGTGTAACAGTATTATTAAAATGAAATCATATTTTGAAAAACTCATAAAACTTTTAGATATAGAAAACTTTTTTTTTCACTGCCTTATTAAAAGTTTAACCCATTTTTTTTTACATTTTCTGTTCGTCTTAATTGTAAATGGAAAGTTAGGGTTGTCTAAAAGATTGTTTGTGCTAGAATATAGTTAAGACCTTTTTTCACATCTGTGTTCAGGAAATAACTCTACAAATCTTCGGAGAAAAATTTAGGTTTCTCTTGAAGCAATGAATTTGGAAGGTTTAAAAGTCTGTCTCTTTCCAGCTCCTATATTTTAACATGTGAGCAAGCTCATATATATAACTCGAGTACATTTTTTTTCCATCAATGTCATGTTTTAGTGCTGGGTGAACTAGGTTCTGATACACAGATAGATCCCAGCGATATGTTTTTGATATATCTGGAGGCAAAGCAGCGAATGGGGGACAAAATACGAATGGATTCAGACAGGAATAAGATAGGAATGGCGGAGAGTCTATTGGGGAAAATATTTTCAAGGAAGGGTTAAGGGTTTTAAGTTGCAGGGGTGGATCAAAAGCAAACTCTTGGGGGGGGGGGAGGCAATGTAACAAAGGTGCCAATAATTGACCAAACTAACAAATTTATTCTAAAAAATAGTGAAAAAAAAGCAGGAAAAGAGGGCACCAGAAAAAATATTGAAGGGGCCTTCAAAACTTTCAAAACTGCTGAAAATTTTTCGAGGAGGGGGGATGTTACAAAGGCGCCAATGTGCAAAATCTTGGGGGGGGCACTGTGACAAAGGTGCTAATAATTGACCAAACTTTCAAAACTACTGCACAAAAATCAATTTTAGGGGCAAACACAATTCTAGTAAAAACCAATTTATGTGATATATATACAAAATATGAAGCCAAATTATACAACTCTACAAATTTCTAGTTTTTTCTCTTATTTAAAGCTAACAACAACGCTTTCCATTGACAAACTAAGGAGCAACTGTTGATCAATAACAGTTTCTTTTCACTTCTCGATTTAGGTGCATTTCTTGCTTCCTCAAATATGCAATATATTTCAAGAAAAATAATATATATATATATACATATATATATATATATATATATATATATATATATATATATATATATATATATATATATATATATATATATATATATATATATACCCCTAAAATGAAACTCTCAGTCTGAGACATTTGACTCTTTTCAGCGATAGTATGGGCCTCCGTTAACAAACCTCTAGGTTTTTAAGGAAGCTCTCGCAAGTAACCAACTTTATTCTAGAGTGGTTCCCCTCACCTTGTTTTAAGAGCAGCTCGGGATTGCTGACCATAAAGTGGCAACCTACTTCATTATGTTACATTACAAAAAAAAAAAAAAATAACTTAAGGCTAATATATGCTGGCCTGCGAGATACCTGCTCTGATCATCTCTTAACAATGGAGTTTATATGTGTATCTTCACAGTTTTCTGATTCATGGGTTGATTAGAGGTCTGTCTGATGGTGAAAAGTGTATTATTTTAACCATTTTCACTAGAGATATCGTCAAATTTTTTTTTTTTTTAGGGGGGGGGACTCTTCTCCAACACCCATTGGGAAAAATTTTAACAGCAGAATTTTCTACACGTGTCTAAAGTATCTCAATTTAAGGTTTCGAATTATAGTCTATACATTGCCTTCATTATGTTTTGATTCCACTTGTACGCTGACGGAAAAGGTAACGCCGTTGTGGGTTAGCACGGTACTGAAATAGTGGTGTAACATTCAAGAGATTTTAAATTTTTGAAGTCATTGGCTGTCTCAGAATTATTAAACTGTACAAATTTAGTCCTTTGTACGCTACAAATGTTTTATTATAAAACGGTGGTAAAAGACACTTGAACTTAGAGTGTTCGTTTGAATGAGCTTGCATTTAATTTTTTATGATAACCGGTTGCATACGATTACCACAGGAAAAGAAAAGAAAACTAAAAAAGAAAACAAAAGCAAGAGGGGCTGCGAAAGAAGAATCCAAAAAATTGTTATTGCATGAAAGAGGATCTTGAAAACTCAGTCATAGGGGTTTTTTACGAAGACAATAAAATGGCAGGATTTTTCTCAGTATATCTGACAATTCCTTTGATGTGCTACCTACGTTTTTCAATTCAAGTGAACTTTCATCTGCAAAATCAATGGACCTGTCGATGTAACACTAGATCACTTGAAGAAGCTTTCTAAATTGTATTACTATCAAGAAGTTTGTGGTATTTACAGCTAAACTATACCACCGGTATTCGTTTTTTTAAGATTTTTCTTTTAATCAACCATAAAAGCTGATTTCACAAAAAGTCGATTGGTCATTACGATTAGACACTATATACCGTGCTCATTCAGAACTTACACATCGTATTCAATGAAATGCCAGAGGCCCTTTCGGCTACGGCCTTAGCATATTGGGGATATAGAGCAAAATCTTGAAGCAAAGGAGTGGTTGGTTAACAGAGGTTACCAAAAACAACCATGAATTGTTTTTTTTTTGTTTATTTGAAACTAAGTACTTAAGACTACCCTATGCAACTTCACACTGCACTTTAGAAATGACAAATGTGGGATAGAGATGGGGCGGTCTGTAACTGCATCTTAGCACACACACTCGCCCAATGTATGTTTATAGGTAATCTTTCAGAGGTGATTAATTTGCGATTAAAAAGATAATTAACAATTTGGTTCCCCATTCAATATTTCTTACAGATATTGTAATCGATAACATATAAATTGCGTTTCAGGATTGCTGAGTACATTTTTAGAAGAAACCCGTTTAATTTTCCAACTGAAATTTTCTTTTTCCATTGTTTACGAATCAAGATTCTTTTCATCTTCTTCCTTTAAAGTTCTAGGCTAATTTCTTTAATTTAGGTTAAGTTTTTTACACGAATTAATTAACCAGACATCAACACTGATGAGTTTTATGTCAAAAATCGCAATTCAAATGGGTCAGGGTCATGGGCGCAAGGAAGGGGGGGCAGAGGGTGGCAGCTGCCCCCCCCCTAGAACTTGAAATTTACGCTAGATATGGCTGAAGAAGCAGATGGTTGAAAAAGCTGTTAAAAAATGCAGATGGCTAAAAAGCACTTGATAAAAGGTAGATGGTTGAAAAATCTGGAAATAAACTGCTGGAATGACAGAATAAAAGTCAATCAAGAAGCAATTATCCATAATGTCTTGGAAAGATTTAGCTCTAATCGAAGAAGATTGATTAATGCTGAAGCTTATTTATGATTTATGATTTTGGTGGTTACTTATTAATAAAGATTTCATAGGTATGATAGAACTTGCTGGCAATGTAAGGTTTTGTGAACTGCCGATATAACTTCAGCCCCCCGCCCTTCATCACAAAATCGGTTGCCCCCCCCCTCCTAGACAAGAAGCTACGTATGCCGATGGTCAGGGTAATATAAGGGTCGGTGTATATGTTCCTGTATTACATATCCAATTCCGATTTCGAATCTTATTGTTCTTGCGACTGATTTTTTCGATGAAAAGACCGTTTTACCAGTGCATTTGAAGTTATCAACTAAGACATTTGAAGTTTAAATGTCAACTAAGACATTGAAAAGACCGTTTTACCAGTGCATTTGAAGTTATCAACTAAGACATTTGAAGTTTAAATGTCAACTAAGACATTGAAAAGACCGTTTTACCAGTGCATTTTAAGTTATCAACTGAGAAATTTGAAGTTTAAATGTCAACTAAGACATTGAACTAATCAACTAAGACATTTGAAGTTTAAATGTCAACTAAGACATTGAAAAGACCGTTTTACCAGTGCATTTGAACTTACCAACTAGACAAAATCCACGAAACCAGTTCAAATCCAGCCCTCTTCCCTAAAGGAACAGCATATTTTTTCATATATCAATAATGCAAAAATAGATGGCACTAAATTCCGACGAAATGTACAGCAGTTAGTGCCGAAGATGGCCAAAAACAGATACGCCAAAAAAACTAATTAAAATCTAAAAAGACTAATCACAGCTTTGAGTTAGATACAAGATTTTACCTCAAATATAAAATATTTGTATTTTAACTATAACGTTAAATGTTTTACAAATTCTTTTAATTAATTTATTTAATTTGATTAAATTATTGTATAGATTTTATGTTTAATCTATTCCAGGTGTGCTTAGTCGTGAGTTAGTTGCAGTGTATGTTTGAAATTAAAAATAAATACTATGTGAATTATAAATATAAAGCTAAGTATTATTATGAGCATTTCAACTAATTAATTATTTCACAAATTTATATTATAAATTTGAGATTGTTTTAAATGCATTAGTTTTTGAGCTAGATACGTTTTAAATTTATATCTAAAATCTATTTTTAGTTAGATACAGTTTTATCTAAGACTCTGTTGGTAAATACAGGGGCTTTATATAAAGTGGCTTTATATAAATGACAAGTGTTCATAACACCCATAAGATCACTGATCTGAAAATAATCACTCGATGCCATGCAACAGACGAAAATTTCTACGGAGTAGGAATTATGACAAGCTTAAAAGAGGGTATTATAAGACAGCATACGCTTTTTCTGTCTTCTTTTTGTGCCCAAGGCTTAGAGGCTCGCAAAAATTTTTCCTTATAAAGTTGTCGTACAGTAAGCATATTTTATTAAAAGGTGACAAATTTTGTACTTGTAATATTGATTGTTTCTACCTTCTTTTTTTTTTGGGGGGGGGGATTCGAGCATTATGTTTTTGGAGAAGGGGCAATATGTTTTTTCGTATCCTCACTAAACATTATGCACTACTTTTTTCTTTCTTTTGGCTGTTACCCAACAGGACCCTTGGAAAATTAGTACATATTTTGGACGGCCGACGTTTCAACTGCCATTTGAACACCTTGGGCTCAACTTTGCGTTAAATGACATGGCAAACCTTGGCTATCTTGACATATTTTGGAGTTGGAAATTCTTCTGCTTTCAACACTTCTTTTATGCTCTTCTTCTATTTTTTCAGCGGAACTCGAGCCTTCACATTCTTTGTATATCTAGCAGGTTGGCAGCTAATAACAATATCATTAGTGTCTGGAACTTTGGGTAGTAATATCAGTGTCTTCAGCTTATTTTCAGAATTTATTATTTCCTTTTCTTTCAGTAGCTCGTCAAATATTTTTCTAGTCGATGACAAGTCATATGAAGATTTTATGATGTAAGAGGTGCAGCAACTGTAGAGCTCTTTACCGCTTGCTGTGCCCACAGCCCTCGGAAGTTCATCTACAATCTTCCATTTACCTTTCTGATTTATGACATCATGGTGGATTCTATTTTATTTATTGGGGTCTATGGAAACCATGAAAGTAGTTTTTGAATTAGATTACTTAATATGCGTCTGTTATATGATCAGCTGTTTCTGAGATATCGCAGAAATGCCCGTTTTACAGCTATCAAATGGCAAAGTTTTACTTTCGATCCGACATTGTTTTACGACAGGGTTTTAGGCTTTTTTTTTAATCCTCTTAAATTTGTTTGCATTAAGACCTAAAAGTCATGAAGACTAAACGAAATAATTGTTGGCTTGTATGAACAGGTTGGCTTTTGGTTTAGTTTAACATATGTAAAAAAGAAAATAACTGAAAGATCGACTATGACCATGAATATGATAACCCTGGCATGTTTTCTCAGAACTGATGACCATGAGTGTGATCACCCGTTAAAAAAAAACACATGAATCCACTCCCATGACACACAACATGAACATTTTATGTAGATGGCGTCATTAGTATTCAAAATTTGATGGTACAGTTTCATCGAGATCAGATCACTTTTTGGGGAAATTTTTCGCCTTTATTTGAAATTATGGAAGTGCATTTATACTAATATCTTTTGATGGTTACTTTACAATTCATAGATTTTGCATTTTTGGAATCAGTATACAATGTAGATTCAACAAAGTTTTGAAGATTCTTTAAACTAAACACGCCAACTACAAACGAGAAATTTATGCGGATTACTTAAGAAATTATGGAAAGGCAATAAATATATGGTGGCTATAAAATATCTTAAAAATAAAAACTAAGAAAAAAGACCTTGAAATATGTCGTCATGAGTGAAACGAGGAGGGTTGAAGGTCCAAGCGAGTGGAGGAAGATAGAAAAAATGGAAGAATTATATAATAGTACTAATAGAAACAAAAATCAATGTTGCTGCGTTTTGAGCCACGAGAGCCGGTCCAAAATATTAAACTAATTCACATATTTAAACTATCTCAAGAGTTGACTTTTGTCCGTAAAAATAGCCTTTTCTGTGCTGGCTCTTTTTACTGCAAAATCACTTTTTGTCCGTCTTTCGTAACTACCTCCCTGTTGCTATGGTTAGCAACTCAGATATTTTGCTCTTTTGAATAGTCCGAACTGTGACATAGGCTTAAAGTTTTCTTGAGATGCGGGGCTCCTGAAAGGTTTTTTCTTGATCGGCCTTGAACTTGTATCCTTTTGTCTTTAGGGTAAGGGGACCCTTGTGCAGAAGGGGAATAATATTGATTCTCCTTATTAATGGACTCATCAGAAGGCTTGAAAACTTTCTTTTGAGTGGCCTTTGTCTTACCTCTCCTTTACTTTTCCAAATAGTACCTGAAAGTTTCAAATTCATCCCCCAAGTCGTTCGCAATATATTACAGAAATGGTATTTCGATGAACTGGACGCGCATTGCATCTTCTAATTTCTTTCATTTCTATCCCACGTAAAAATTTAAGATTCTCCTGACCCCTATTTTCTTTAACACTTCCTAAAAGTTTCGATACGTTAAGCTATTCTCGGGGTATCATAAACAACTTAAAAATCAAGTACCCATAGTGCTTTGGATTTAAGCTTAAGCTTTTAGCTTCCCTTAAACTACAACAGGAAAAAGGCGCTCACATTATTTGGCCCACATCCAGAACAATTAACCCCTTTCTCACAAAATCAAGAGGATGAAAAATCTGTGGGAGTCGGTTAAAAATCTTGTCGTAATTAGTGCTGGGGGATAGTATAATTAGATATTACCCAGGACGTAAACAGGACTTTTGTTGTTGGGCGTGTTTGAAGAAAAAACCGCATCAGAAATTTGTCAATACACATTTTTACAGTCGGACAAAAATTCAGGGGGGTTCAAATCACTCTAGATACTGCCTTGTATCTTACCAGGAAACAAAACCTAAACAGATTGCTCTTGGCAGGAAAAGTGTTATATTTTTTTCCATTTACGACCAGTATTGTCAACACTTCAAAACAAAAAGTACCACAAATCACCCAAAAAATGTACCAATAACCAAAATGATGTACCATGTCCGAATTATTTTCCCATGTTTTGCGTGAAGCGCAACACGCGCGTCGTTGGTTAAGTACATTACTATCTATGAAAATATTGCATCAAATATTTTCTTTCACTTTCTTTCTCCATCCCTCGTTTTCCTTTTCCTTCTAATACAGTACATTGACTCATGACACTTCTTGAAGGATTTTTTCGGAACATATTACTTCCTGCCAAAAAAATGTCGTTTTCTTTGCATGACTTATAACTCTTTTTAGCACCAGAAATACCTAAAACCGAGCAGACATTCCTTCCAAATCAAATTTTCAACAAAAATCAAATTTTAACATTGTATTCTTACAGAATACAATGTTAAAACTGTTATATACCCATGATGAACCTTATTTCTACTGATCTTCAAGATCTTTATTTTTGCTTACGTTTTTGCTGTAAAAAACCCTTTTCAATTAGATTGATGCAACGCAACTCTCTCAATTGAGGCTGCCGCGTTTTCTTCGTTAAGAATTTGCATACAAATCCTACTTTTCTGTTTTATGAGGATTTCGAGGAGGGGATCTCTCCTCTTGCCCCTTCCTGTGCTACAGCCTACAAACAATACTAAAAAAAAATTGTTTTGAAATTAAACTGATCAAAGAAGTGAACCTGGGGGTTACTTTTTAACGCGTTTTCCTGATTTTAATATTGAAACAATATTTTTCTCTCAAATGCCATCTAAAGACCCTTCTCTCCCCTTGAAAGGTCGAGTTGGATGTAACCCCACAAATAGCACAGTAGAGGCTTTGACTTTCACTATCTTTTAAATCACATTAATAATCTTATTAAAGGCATCTTTTATTTTTAAGACTGGTTTTGGCTATTAAAATCAACGTTCTGCACAACCAAAATGTTTCAAATTGATAAAGTTTCTAATGTTGTATTACATATAATTACAACCCCAAATTAGGACTATTTAAGAAACTTTGAGTTATTTGAAGCTACACCAGCACCACACTACAAGAAATACGCATAAAAAAGTACAAAAAAAATGTAATATTACACATTAATGTGAGTTGGAAACCATGGTGTCACTCGTAGCTACATATTTTTATGTACCCTCTTCCATTACTTTGACAGTTGGGGTGTGTCACCATAGTCGTGGGGGGCTTCCAGTCCCTGGTAACAACTTGTTTAGCACCCTGAAGAGCATTAAGCATAGTAAAGCCAGGTTAATTTTACAATTTCGTTTTATTTAAATGACATCTGAATAGTCCCTCTTGGCACAAACAGAAGAATGTGATAAGGATACGCATTTTCATCAAGGATTCACATCGTTATAGTACTTTGAACCAGAAATAAAATGGGTCAGAATCTGTATATTTCTTGAGATCAGCGCAAAATGGCATCTTTTTCCTTTCTTTGGCAGTGTTTCCCACATCACTCTCCTTTGCCAGATTTGGAAACTGCGCAAGTAGTGGAACAATGCTCATGTTTGAGCAGTCGGTAGACATTGCTATCTTTGGGTCCAGTCTGTCTGGGTTTTTAGCTGACTAGTAACTTGAGCTGAATATCCTTTTCCTTATTTCGTCGCTCAATTCTATCATGTATTTCGCACAGACTGTTTTGAAGAAAGGTGCAGCTGGGAAAGAATTTTGGTACTTATTTAGTATCCAGTAAACACGCGAGAAGTGAAGTTTCGTTAATGCTAATGAAATAAAGCAAAGTATGATAAAAAATATATAATAGTTAAGAAACAAATTTGGGCTATATATTTACACATTAGGGGGCGGGGGTAAAGGATAGCATATATTAAATACGTAACCTAACCTAATCTAGGCTTTTTCCCTTCAACCCCAGGAACTAAAGTTTAGATTTTTGTCACGGAGTGAGCAATGCCTCACTAGGCAGCAAAATGTGTTTTTCGTATAGCATCTTAGATATTTGGATGCGGTCTTTCTCGCGCGTTTACTGGATACTAAACAAGCACCAACATTTTTTTGGTGATGAATATAACCTCTACACGACTGCCAAAGTCTACTTCTTTGAAGTCTCGAAAGTGGTGTGGGCCTTTGAGCTGTATCAAAGGTGTATCTGTCTTCTCCACGTAGCTTGGTCTCATAAAATGGCTGATAATCGCTTTATACAGCTCACTAACTTGACCATACAGAATATGAATCTGGGTATCATTTGGCTGTAACAGCCGATTAAGGTCATTAACAAATAGTCTGATATATGCGAGAAAAGCAAAATAAGCTTTGAAGATAGGTGACTGCAATTTCTTGAGTTTAGCTGTAGCTTCAACTGGCTAGTTTCCTTCTTGAAGGTTTCACTCTAAAAGAATTTTCAAAGTGAACACAATTGTTTGCTGGAGAGGACACATAGCCCCTTAGATGCTATCCGAAGAAGAATTGAATCGTTTCGAAATCGACTAAATTTCAATACTACTTCCCAGAGTGTACTCTATGTTATGAGGAGCAATAAAAAATTCATCGTTATTATAGTCTAGTTAGTGCTCAGTGGCAGATCCAGGGAAGGGGGAGGGGGGCGCGCGCCCCCTAACATATCTTATATTAGTGTAATTTAATTAATTAAAGCAAATTCGTGTTAATTAAACTTACTCCTAACACAAGTTTAATGGATCAACCTATTTTGCACCCCCTCCCCCTAAAAAAAATCCTGGATCCGCCCCTGGTAGCGCTAGTAATAGATATGAATGGTATTTAGAGGGGCACCTTTTTTTTAACACTCCTGTATAGCCCTGTCTGTGAACAGAATTTACACTAGCATACCTATTTGAGATTGTTTCCTACCTTGCCCATTTATTTATGCGATGGCTCATTTAGCTATTAGAAAACTTGGATGATTGTCTTGATCAGTTTGTCACATTTCTCTTTACTTTTCATTTTTTTTTTCGCGTCTTCAGCTTAGTGCATACCATGAAGCTTTTATGTTATGCTGCAGATAAGTGCTACATTGCGTGCCAAGAATTGGTAGATGATAGTTACTTGATCAAAAAAGGTAATGCAGCCAAAATGGTTTTAGCTTCGCTTTCAGGCTCAAGTTGGGCTTGGATCCGCGTAGTAAGTAAAGTCTTTTACAGAGTTAGTTGTAGAGCCAGAGCACGGGATTGGAAACCGTAGCTGAAAACACTTACTGGTGATATTGCGGCACAAACTTCAAAATTGTTTAAGAAAAATAGTGAACTGTAAATACCAGTAGCAGTTTTTCATTAAGTCATTAATCTCAGTAATTCATTAATAATAATTAAAAACAAATATTGTTTGCGGTTTCTAGATAGGTAAATTAAACAGAAAAAATTCAACCTATGAGTATGGGGCAACATTAAAACTTAAAAACAAACAACAATTAAATTAAACAAGTAAATTTGAACTAAAATTAAAAAGGGAATTTTAACGACAATTGACACGTTATTGGTTTTTCATACTGATTCTAAGGTTTTAGGTGTTTAACCCCCCCCCCTCTGGAAAATCCCCCCGCAAGAAAAAAACCGGGGTACTTGTTAAGAATTCAGTAAACACGCGAAGAACCGCATCTAGAATCTAATGAAATTCTAATGAAAAACAGGTTCCCGCTGCCTAGTGAGGTATTGCTCACTCCGTAAAACATGTTTAAACTTTAGTTTTTTGGGGTTGAAGGGGCAAAAAAAGGTACCTAGTTTTGGTTAGGTTACATCTCCAAGCGTAAGATTGGGTCGACAAAGAGAAAGTTAAAACAAATAAAAACATTTTGTTTAGAAATTCTGGGAAATTCCACAGTGTAATTTCTCCTCAAAGTTTTATCCCTTGGAAACCTCCTTCCCCGTGAAAAGTTCTCTCTGTGGAAAATCCTCCAGCAGAAAATTCAATCCTTTACCTGAGAAAAGTATGCATACTTCCCAATAACAGATGTTATACGTAAACAATAGGCAAATTTTATATTTTCAAGACCTTTGCCATGGGGCTTGGGAGGTTAAATTAACTCCAAAGGCAAAGTTATTTGGTCTCTCAACTATGCTGAACAAAATGGCTAAGGTAGCTCTACATTTTTAAGCAAACGATTTTAGGGAGAAAAGGGCGTGGAAGGGGGCATAGTTGCCATCCACATGGAAAAAATGCATCTTCTGGGAAAGTTCACATTTTTGCAGATAGGAGTTTTAACCCTCTACAGTTGTGTTCTCTGATACGCTGAATCTGATGGTGTTATTTTCCGTTAAAGTTTTTTGAGATTCTTAGGGAGTGTTTTCCCCTTTTTTCAAAAATCAAGCAAATTTTCTCAGGCTCGTATTCTTTGAAGAGTATAAAACTGAACTTAAGGAATGTTATATATTTGGTACCAGCATACTAAGCCAATCCTTTTGATACATCAGTTATTTTTTTAATTTTCGGTTACTATTGAGCCGCGTTGCTCCTTGCTTACCGTTCGTTACCATGAATTGTTTGATGACTGCCATATTTAGATATAAAATTAAATGTTGGATAGAGATAAAATCGTCAGATATTTGGTTTATTATCACATAAAATAAAGTAATGAAAATCTCTTCAAAGTATTTTGTTTTTGGTGTGCCGAAACCAAAATAGAAATGAGCGATTTAAGAACGATAAACAACTAGAAAAATTAGAAGAGTGGGACAAAATTGGCTTACTATTAAATTGGAGATCTAGAAATAATCGTAGCTGCTTCTTCGGCAGTCGCATTAGCCTTAACACTTGACAACATTTTTGCCATTTCTAAACTCATGATAAGAGAGGAGGAATTCGCATCCAATCGCTTTATTCCCATTCGGGTTTGCAAAATGGATGCCACTGAAATATTTGATAAAAAGCTTCGTATTTCTGTTTTCACGTCACTGAGAACACTAAACAAGCGTTCTGAAGTCACTTTTGAGAATGGTAATGAATGCGTGCATTCCAAAACTTTTCTTAGATTTTCAAACATCGGCTTTCCGCAAGGGTAGGTATGTTTGAAAATAAGTTTCCAATATTCTTAAACAGTCACCATGTGAGTGTCAATATCTTTCAACAAAACCGTGCTTGTTCCCGCAACTCTCTATCAATTAAAGCCTTATTCCGTGACGGCAATCCCCGTGATCTCAGAAAATCAGCTAGGCTGGCAGGATTCAAATTTCGGGCCATTGACAGGCTCGAGCATTCTTGTGTACTCGTACACATCAGAATCAAAAGAAAAGCGGTTTTGTATTTGAAGTATAGCCTCTTTGTAAAATTCCCTAGCTGTAACATAGCTTCTTAACTTCCAACTGCGAGATATCCAGATTCGAACTCACTAGGGATGCCAGTTCGTCATGTGCTGAATATTCTAGATCAACCATCTGAACTTCTAGATCTTGGGTCTCGTCCGTCAAGTCAAGAAAGAATACATTTGTGCAGTAAGCAGTATGGCCGACAACACCCATGTCTTCTTCAGACCAGAACATATTTACACTTTACTTAAAAAAACAAAAAAAAACATGTATTGCCAGTTTGATATAATATACTGATATCTATTCCTTATAGTCTTAAAACTTCTTTATTTGTTGAAAAAGTTTTTTATTTTCATTTCCTTTCATTTTATATTGACATAAGTAGTACCCCTCCATTTATTCAAGCGGCCAAATAGCAGATTAACGCAGGGAATTAACATATGTTTGATGGTTGTGTTGTTTGATGTTTGTTGGTCATGTGATTTGATGGTTATGTTTTTTCTTGGTTAGGTTGTTGGTTATTGGTTGTTGCATATGCTATGGTTTATGTTGTTTGATGGTTTTGTGGTTTGATGGTTATGTTGGTTATGTTGATGTTTGCTGGTTGTTGGTTATGGTTGATGGATATGTTTGATGGTTATGTTGTTTAATGTTACATTGTTTGATGTTTGACGTTTCTTGGTTGTGTTTGTTGTTTGTTGGTTGTTGTTTGATGGTTATGTTTGTTGGTTATGTTGTTTGTTGGCTATGATGGTTATGTTGTTTGTTGGTTATGCGATTTGATGGTTATGTGTGTTATGGGATTTGATGGTTATGTTGTTTGCGGGTTATGTGATTTGATGTTGTTTGTTTTTCAGTGACATCACGACAGCCATAGTATGGGATTTCTATTGGTACCCTATGACACACACCCTTGTTTTTCTGTGATACACTCCCTTTGTTTTTCTATGAGATCACCTCAGCCATAGTATTGGATTTCTAACGGTACCTTATGACGCTCTCTTTGTTTTTCTGTGATACACTCCGTTTGTTTTTCTGTGACATCACGATAACCATAGTGTTGGGTTTCGAACGGTACCTTATGACATAACCCCGTTGTTTTTCTATGACAAGCCCTCGCATGGAAGCCATTTTATTGATCCACTATACAAAAACATGTATCTCCGTACGCGGGGAATTGTATAAATACTCTACTGAGGGAACAATTCCTCATCAGTCTTATATAAGCAATTGAAGACAACACAACTATAAAACAATGGATAATTCATACGAACAAGTAAGTCACTTCATTAGAACTTTTCCCTGTCTCCGGGTTTCCGCTAACCGGGACCTATCCCCCCAAAAAAATCCTTCCAACTATGCTCATTTTAGAGCATAAGACATTCTCATTTCACTGTATATAAACCCCGACCGTTACCATTTAATCCTTTCAAAAAAAATTCTTTTACTAAAAAAAGTGAATTTTTCTTTCATAGTTAAAAACCATCAAAATAGAATCGTCTTTCTTTGCGGTCTAAGTATATCGCTCCCCTTATGACGCTAAGCCATTAATGGCTGACTTAATCAGCTTGGTAAACTTGTTGTAATTATTGAATCCTGTCAAATACACATCATGTATGCTAAATCTTGTTTTAAAGAGAGATTAAGCTTAGCAAAGGTTTCACTGAAAAAGATGCTTTTTTCAGCCAAATTAGCGACATATTTTCTATGGTAAATCTTATGAATTGCAATAGGGGGGCAGGTGTTAGTTATGGTTAATATTTCATATGGTAGTTGGTTCGATTACGAGTGCTCACTATTTTACGGGGGGAGGGGGGAGCATTACATCCTTACACCTGAGAAGGTAGTTCGAAGCATATAAGCGAACTAAATTGGTAGACCTTTTGACCCTACAGGAACAATGATAGTTTATAAGATCTAAAATACAGCTCTTTAAATGTGTTGTCTCTTTTTATATAATTTGTTTCCTAGAAGGTAAAAAAATAGGGGTTATTTCTATGCTTACTTGTTTTTGGGTTTATTTCTTGCATGGAGTGTATTTTAATTTTGTTTTCTAAACACTAGAATAAGGGTATTTCTATGCTTACTGGCTGGGGTGTTTTTCTCAAAAATTCTACTTTATGCTTTCTTGAAAAGGCTTGACTTATTTAAAGGTAGAAGGGTGTTTTTTGGGGCAGTTGCCTTATAGCAAAACTATGGCTTCTAATAAGGTTTTCACAAGTCTATTTATCAAGTTTTGCCTTCCTGGAATGACACAGGGTGGATATTTTGAGGGTGAGATCTAATTAAATGGTCTTAGATTTTTTAAGCTTTAAAACACTGCCTATTATTTGATAAGTTGATTTTATTTTGTGCTTTATTGAAAGGGGATTGACTTATTTAAAGGCTGAACAATGTTTGAATATTTATACCATGAAAAAGGATTCTATTTTCTTCTCTAGAAGGTGGTACTATTGTTTCTTCTGTAAAGGGAGATGTTATTTCATACTAAATATTTTCTCTTTGTAGAATTTCCCAGCCCTCCTTCTTCCGAACAAGAGGGCAAGGCGCAATGAGGCAACTCCAGTAAGGACCTCAGTTGTCCAATGTGGGCGTTGGCCATAGCCTTAAGCTCCTTCCAAGCCCAATGCAACCCAAGCTCCCAGCCATCCAGCTGCCACACTGCCTGCACAAGCTGCATTTTCATTGCAAGCCTGTAAGGCAACCCCCGCTCACGCTTCTGCCCCACCTAGCAGAAAATTGAAATGAGAATTGGCGACCGATCTCAAAGCCACAACCCCATCTTTGCAAGAGCGTTACGTCGCTGACATGGGTACCCAAGTCCGTTACGTCACCAGTCCCTCCATCCACCATCATGAGTTGGCGAGGGCCTCAAGAGCCCACACCCAAGTGTAGTCTGAATTTGAAGAGGTCAGTATTTTTACCTCTCAGAGATTCTTTTTCTACCAGGACCAGGTTATAGAAGTAGCTGAATTGGCCTGTCTTCCTCTTTTAAGTGTCTACTAATTTACGCCCTCACCCCTGAAATCATGTCGTTTTTAACTTCTTTATAATATTTAAATGTCTTCTTTTGCCATTTCAGCTTATTTACGTCAAATTTGGTTTAAAATACTCTAAATAAGGCTGTTTTTCAACTTTTTAAGGCCAATTATCTCCTACCTTATATTCTTTGCCTAGTAAAGATATTCTCCTCGCCTCTTCCAGCCCTTGAAGGGAATTTTCATCATTTTTCAACTTTTTAGGCCAATGTTTCGCTTGTCAGAGAGATTAAAAGGGCTTATTTCAAGGTTTTTAATAATGGGGGACTTCATTTCATAGCTAAGAATATGACTCAAAGAATTTAGAGAGCCTGTGCTAGTTTCTTTTTTCCAGGCCGATAACGAGATCGATCAGCTAGTAGCACAATTTATTGGAGAAGCAGTACCAGAGGATGACCATTCCACTTATAAAATACCAGCATGGATCGACGATATGCTTGACATAATTCCCCCTCGGTAAGTTTTCCATGACTTTTTTTTAAATACAACAAAAAAAAATCTTTTAGAGCCTTGGTAACATTTATAGCAGTAGTGTAGGCATATATTCAGCATTAAAGGGGGCTACACTTCCAAGAGGGCATGGTACCCTTTCATAATACAAAGAAAAGGTAACCTATGGAAGGGACATTCCATTTATACCAGTAGTGAGTGCATAGGACGCCTTTGCATTTCAACGAGTAGTAGAGTGCCTACAGTTCCAAGAGGGCATGCTACCCTCTTATAACCGTTTTTTCTTTTTCATAGGGCAATACTTTCCAGTGATCTAATATGTTTTACTATTCTTCTAGGCTCACACAGCATCGCTGGAAAACAATTTGCCACCGCCTCCTCAATTTCGCGATAATGTACAAGAAAGTGAATATGAGGGGGGTTTAAGTTTAGGGGCGAGTCCGGCTAGTGTGCCTCCCTTTGATTTAGATAGTTTCGTGAGTGACCTCGGACTCAGTAATGACCTTTTGGAAATTTATTAGAGCAGTTACCAGTAAGCAAGGTCGAGACAACCCCTCACATTGAGAGTGATATGGGACAAAGTGGAGCTGGCTCGCCCCTACTGTTACCTAATGTGTATTTAGCCGATACCACTTTGCGCAATATTCACGTGTATAGAGCCAAGTTTTGTGACCCATTTAATTCCCTATCATGTGGTAGTATTCAAACGGATCTTATGGAAACTGCACATTCCTACGTCAGCATGATTCGGGCACTTCTCAAAAAACATTTACGGCAGGCGGGAGGACGGGATTCTTTAAAAGCATCCATTACATTAAAAAAAAATTTTAATGCAAGTTTGTATGTTTTGAGTGACCATCATATACAAAGAAAGATGCAGACGCTACACCCTGACTTGCATAATTATGTGGGTGTGTTCTTGGATTGGGTGGGTGAAATTTTTAATAGGATGGAGGGGTATAATGAGAGTGGGAGTGGGCTATCAGTTTTATGTATAGAAAAATTAGAAGTTAATATAACTAAATTTAAAAGGGAGTTTTCTTTAAGAGGTGGGAGCAATGGGAAAGGGGATGCGAAATATAATAGTAATTTAAAAGCCACAAAAGGTGTACAATGATTCTCTTTTGACAAGGGCTTGGAATGTTTCAAATATTCCGTCCTTGTCGCGGGATGTAAGCCCCTGCAAAAGGACGCTAGTAAGATAATGTTGGACGATTGGGCAGTAATTGGAGGGGGAGGGGGTCAAATTTTCCTAAAGTAGATTTTACTTATTTAAAGGGACAGTATCCAAAAACGCTCAAGGGGATTGATATTTTTGAAAGGGCTAATGAGCATTTGAAAGTTGTGGTTACAGTTTTACAATTTGATGAAGAATTTGAAGGTGGGGAACTTAGTGATAAAAAGGGGTAATTTATTCCGTAAGGGCACCGTTCATTGTACCAGTGAAACACTGGGTATGGTTTCTTTACGAACCTAACAAATATCTTGAATCAATTGGACATTTCTTTCCTATCCTCCATATTAGAAGAGTTTGAAGTGAAGGTATGGAGCAAAGTTCACGTCATTACTGCCCAATGTGTCTATCTAGGTTTCACATCGAGTTAAAATCAAATAATCATTTGAGACACTGCAAGCGTCATGGGTACCAGTGTCTGTGAACGGTTTCAGGGGAAAATGCTACCTTGCGGTTCAAAAGCTTTTAGAACCCACTGTTGCAGAGTGACAAGGTATCATTGGACATTGAGGCTGCTCTCATGGATGTGTCGGATCCGTCAAATTTGAATCATGTGAAAAAAAATGAAGACATTACGATCTCTTTTGCGCACGCGCGAAGAGATTCAAGTAAGATCATACAATTGGTAGATTTTTGTGAGATGTTGGGTGGAGAAGATATGTGTTGGCACAACTATGGTTGCTCTTATTAAAACAGCAAATGAGGCAATTTCACGGCTGCGCCATACACACTATCCACTGAATCTATCACCGGAAGACGAGTTGGCTTTTAAAAATCAAGACATTTGTTGGGTTTGCAAGAAAAAACTTAATGAGGGGGATGCGAAAACCCTTAATCATGATCATTTATGGCAGAAAATTTCATCAAGGGGATGTAACTTTCGGGGGACCGCACACAAATCGTCTAATCTAAATGCCAAGCAGCAATACTTTTTACCGGTTTACATGCACAATTCCAACTATGATTTGAAATTCATATTACTAGCGCTGGCACGATTGCTGAACGGGAAAATTGTGGATAGTACATGGGTAGATAGTTATTTCTCTTATAACATAATTCCAAAATAATCTGGGAAGCTTCTAGTATTGGGATTTAAATGACAAGCAATTGATAATGGTAATACTTTTTTGAATAAAATCTGTCTCCTTAATTCCTTTAGTTTTTTCCCCAAATCAGTAAGTCAATTGATTCAAGTACAGAAAAGCGACGATTTTAATAGTTTTCCCCTCCTCAAACAGCTTTTTCCAGATGAGGAGCTGTATGATTAAGAAACGTGTAAGAGCATATACCCGTACGAGTACTACAGCTCCGCCTCGAAGCTAAGTGAGTAAAAATTGCAGCCCATCGCAGAGGTTTATGATTCACTTCACGATCATCAATGCGCCACTGGCGATTATGAATTTGCCAAGAGGGTTTGGACAAAGGGAGGACGTTAATATGGGTGGGTTCATTGTAAAATATACCTGGCAAGTGATGTTCTGGCGTTGTTTGATATTGTCTGTAAAAACAAGGATAAAATTCATAAAGAATTCGGGTTGGCTTTGGGTTATTATTTTTCTTCTCCTCATTTGGTGATGACCTAATTCTTGAACTCAGTAATGCAGAAATAGGTCCCCTGCATCAATTGACCGGGGCCTAGGGACTCTTTTACTCCCTAGGCATTAGTAGAGAATAAAGGTGTTCATTGGACACCTTTACAATCAATCAAAACAAAAGCTCATTGCCGACCTGGATCCGAAAGGGAATATTGTTGTACACCACGTTCTTTTGCGGTTTATGCCTGCTACCGGTTTCAGTGTCACAAAGATTCATAGATCCCTCCAGTCTGATCAGAAACCTTACATTAAGATGTTTGTTGACATTTTTGTCAACAAATGGTCTCAAGCAAAAACAAAGGTCGAAAAAGATAATCTTTAAACTCACTTTAAATTCGGCCTTTGGTAAGACGTGTGAGAGTACGCGTAACAGGAGTCGTTGTGGTTTTGTGACTGACCCAAAGGAATGTGCACAAATCATTGCGGATCCAAACTTAACATCATTAACGATCATAGAATCGAATGATCCTTTTATATAGAAAAAAAGAAACATGGTTTCAAATAAAAACATTGCCTCTGGCACTGCCATTTTAGAAATTTCAAAGAAACTCATGTTGGAATTTTACTACAATGTGTGTAAGTTCCGATGACCGAGAAAGGGACAAGTTCAATTTTATTATGGAGATAAAGATTAATTATTGTTAAAAGTTAATACCGATAATTTAGTGGAAGATTTGGAAAATGGAGAGAACATCAGCTCTCGGATGGATTAAACAAACTGGGATGAGTACCGCTATCCGGAGTTTGTGAAACGCCAGGCCCCAAATCAGTTGTTAAAATTAAAATCAGAGACGGTAAGTGACATGGTATCGCAGGGGGTGTTTCCCGGTCCGACGGTGTAATGCGTGGAAACGCCCAATGAGACTACCAAAAAAGGCTATAAGGGGGTGCCTGCATACTATATAAAGAAACATTTCAACATGAGTGTTTATAGGACCTGTACAGATCATACTTTAGTTCCAAGGGTGAGTATCATGGCCATTCGCTCTTTAAAATATAAAAACTATTCAGTTCGAGCGGAAAAAATGCCATGTCCACCATATCGGATAAAGTCTATGTACTCGAGGGTGGTGTGAAAGATAAGCTATTATATTAAACATGAAAAGCGTTCTTTTCAATTCTGTTATGACACGATAGAAATGTTGTCAGCTGCTTGTGAAATTACTGAAAAACTTCGAGCCGTTTCTTGTTTTCTTTTTGTTTTTCTTTCATGCCGAATTTCCAAAATATATAGGCAAAATATATTGCTTTGCAGCTTAAAGATAAAAGATAGTTTTAACAGATATTTGTATTCATTTTTCGTTGAAAAACCGATAGAGGTATATTATAGACTGTATTTTATTTTAACTAACCAGAATGCACTGAATGAATGTAACCGAATGAAAGGGGTACTCTTTCATTCAAAATCTATCTAGTCGCGTTATTTGGCAGTATGGTTGAAGTTGCATGTGCCAACACTGCCGAAAGTGTGTTAGTATGGAATACTGAGGAAGATAACAATTTTGTAATACGCTAATACATATTATAACTTTGGATTTTTGTGTAGCCCAAATTTTCAATTATATTGCCAGCTATTTCTTATTAATTTTTCAAAATCTATATCTTAGATACTAAAGATGTGGTGACACCAGTGGCCAATCAAAATTGCTAACTGTTTATTTGTTTCTAGAAACTTCCCACCATGCAGATACATTATTATTGCACAACTGTCAATTATTGGATTCAGAGAGCTGAATAATCTCTTTTTTATAGAAATATTTTATAGAAAATATTTCTAGAAAGCACTTTTTTATAGAAAGCACAACATGAAAAATATTTTTTGGCCGCTACTTAATTGTTTGACACAGCTTTTGCCAGAAAGTATGAGACTACTCTTAGTGAGCTAATTCACGATTCTGTAATTGTCTCAAAAACTGATATCAGGAAAAAAAGGTAAAGGATACGGCACTAGACCCTTAAAGTCCAAACCAACGGGGCTTATCTCCGTTTCAAGAATCTTCAGCCAGTGCAATGGGGGGTTGCAATGGGGGGGGGGGGGGTGCAATGGGGGGTTGAGGGCCAGTCACCCTGTGCTTTCGCACCTCCGTCCTGCTTACCTTTCCCACATTTCTCCAGACACCCAATTAGAGCTGGGTCGACTCTGGCTGGGCTTTCAGATTCACACCACTGACAGTCGTTCTAGCCCAAATAACCGGCCACATCAGGAATCGAACCCCCGCCCTTCGGACTAAGGATTCAAAATCTAGCGCGCCGACCACTCAGGTGGGACGGCCTATATCTCTATAATCTATATTTGGAGAGACTGAGGGTTTGACGCCCTTTGATGAATATATCGAATTCAAGAATAGGTGATATCTGAAAGCCGCTTTTAGATAAATGAGAGAAAAAGAGGAACATTACGAATGTTGACGATTGTGCCTGAAAATTGCAGAAAGTTACAGTGTGTTTGCTGTTCCCATTTCTCAGCAATTTATTGATAATGATGCATGTAGTGATTAACAACCTGACTGTAAATTAGTTTAAAATTTACTTCGAGATTATAAATTAGATATAATTTCAAATAAAAGCTTGTTAACATAAAATTTGTCAGTCTTTCTTTGGCAGTTTTATCGGGTGACGATCGGTTATATGTTGGAATAGAAGCATTTACCTGAGCTCGATACATTTACCAGTAAACACATTTACCGGGTAAATAAATTTACCTGAACTCGATGCAATTTTTCTTATGATGCTTAAACCGAATACACCATTATACACCGCTAGGATGCTTAACCAAAGCATTGAATTTTCAACAATAAACTATTTATTTAAATCAGTATGAATCTAGCTCCCTTACTGTGAAGATCAATATATGCAATAAATAGCTATAGTAATTACATTTGAGTGAAAAAAAAAAGGATTATAATTGCGCAACGTTTGGATTATAAAACTTGGAATATAAAGGATTATAAAGCAGCACGTTTTTTTGGATTTTCGGGGGGTAGTCAAACACCCCCCTTGCGAGTAAGTCTCGTTTAATGTTTAGAGTTATCATTATGCTGTTGCCCGAGTAACAGCATAGTTTACACGAGGGTGCTTGTTATCAGTGTTCAGTGGCGGAGTTGGATTACTTCACGGATTTTTGAAGGCCATATTCCCCTGTTGCCGTTTCTATCACCCAAGTTTGATATTTAGCCATTATTGAGGCCTACCTGTCCTGGTTACATTTTTAGCCGTGCCAGTAATTAACGGCCAAAGCGAACAGCACGTTAAGATCAGAGTGTGTAAATAAATAATTGATCTTATCTTATTTGAAGTAGGCGAAGTCTCTTTTTTTTAATTGGAATGGGTCGTAATCGCAAACGTAATCGTCCCGCTGAGGACTCAGAAAACCTGTTGAATTCTACAGCTACTAGTACCGGAAGTTCTATCACCCAAATTACCGTGGAAACTTTATCACAGAATTTTAACAAAGTACTTGAAGCTGTCCAAGAAAATGATAGAAAACTTGGCATGATGAACGATAAGTTAAAAACACTAGACGATCGTGTTTCCAAATAAGAGGTGACCCAGTCAGACCAGTGTTCTTAAATTGCTTTTCATGATAGTAGAATCAAAGTTCTAACAAATGAGATCATATTCTCGAAAACACAATTATCAGTTCTAGTTGATGAAGCTAAGGCTCCGGGTAATGCAGAATTTGAATGTCAGATAGGCTTATTAAACTGGAAATTAAACAGAGGGGAAAAAACATAATTTTTTGGAATGCAGGTTGCGAAAGTGAAAATGTTGCTGTTGCTTTGTTCCAAGATATTGTTAAAGTGGGTTTAGAACAGTCTACAGTACCACCATTCAAAGTTATTCAGTGCAAGAAGGATGCCAAATTTTTCAAAGTTGAACTGAGTGACAAAGAAACAAAATTGGTCTATTACGCAGTGCAAATAAACTAAAGAATAAGAATATTGGCCCATTCAAGGAATTGTTTCTTAGTGATGATGCTACCCCTGAGTTACGTCGGGCTAGAAAAATTTTATTTGATAAGCGAGCCCAGTTACGAGATGCAGGTTTTGATGCATGGGTTTCCAAATTTTTCCCACCTTGTGTTCAATTCAAACGCCCTGACGGATCGATCGCTAAGTATTTTCACAATGATGTAATTACTGAACTTGTTAGGCCGGTTATTAGCCATGACTTAGAGAGCGTAGTCAAAGAGGACGATTCGGAAAGCAGAAGTGAATGTTTTGCTTGTATGTAGTTAATCAAGAAAAAATTATATTTGTTTTTATAGTTTGTGATGTAAAGTTAAGTAATTTTAATTGGCTGTTAGAGTTTAGATTGGATACCCTCGTGTGTGATTGTATTGTGCTCCTTGGTGATTAATAATGATTGTTTTCTTCGTTTGCCTTTATTTAGAATTTATACCTAATTTCTTTTTGTGTTTTTTCTTTTCATTTTTTCTTTTGATTATTTTTGTTTCATTTTTTGTTGTGAGAATTGAGAGATTAAATATCTTTAATTGTGATTGGTACATGCCCTATTCGTCACCACTGGTCATTTGGATCTTTAATAGATAGTGATTAGAGATCTGGTTCTACCCCTGGGGGCTTGTAGTATAATTGATTTAGAAAATCAGAAGGTAAATTTTTATAATTATTTTAATGAATGTATTAATAGAAATTTGGACTTTGTGGTTCCAGCTTCTGACCCCCCTGAGGATTCTAAATTTGTTTTTAGTTATGATTTTCAGGATGTTGAGTGTTGGCATGGTGGATTGGAAGATTTTGAGATTTTTAATTTCAATTGTCAGGGCCTAAATACGACATTTGATTTTTTAGCGAATTTAGCTAAACTTAATCTTTTCCATGTGATTGCTTTGACGGAGATCTGGTTGAGGGACCACAATTCTACTCTTTTAGATATACCTGGATATACTTTGTTTACTCGGAACCGGGAGTTACGTCAACACGGGGCTCTTGCGACTTATGTTCGTGAAGATCTCCATGTTAGAGTCCGAGATGATCTAAGTGAATATAAGGAAATGGTGTGTGAAACACTAGTATTACAAGCTAAATTGAACAATGTTGATACATATTTAGTAATTGTATATAGGCCTCCTTCTTACTTACTTGTACTTGTGGCGGGAATCAGGCGTTTCCACCTCGCCCGGCATCGATGATCTTGGAGACCTTCTTGGTCCATTTTGAGCGATCTTCTGCCAGCTGCTCTGCAAAAGTAAGCCACTGAGTTGATCATCTGTGTCCGAACTTTCTGAATCCCCCGATAGGTTCAAGGTCTGATTTGGCCAGGTTCCACCAGTTTTTCCTCTGTCCTCCTTGGCGTCTCTTCCAGGAGCTAATAGGCTCGACTAGAAGTATTTGGCGAGGCAAGTATTCTGGCGGCTTCCGTAAAAACATGGCCCAACCATTTCAAACGGCGTTCTTTAATAGTGAGCGCAACATCTCTCTGAATATTGCACATTCGACGTAGATCCGCGCTGGAGATACAGTCACGCAGCTGTATTCTGAGAATTCTTCGCAGACAGGTATGCTCAAACACCTTCAGCGTATTCTCATGCTGTAGTTTTACCGACCATGTTTCGCATCCGTAAAGGAGAACGGTATGGACTAGTGCCATGTAGATTCGAACTTTCGTTCGGACACTGACTTCGCGGCGATTCCATAAGGGTTTCCGAAGGGAGGCAAAGACTGTCTGCACTTTCTGTATTCTCTGTTGGATATCAGCGTCGGAGGATCCGTCAATACATATTTGGGAGCCTAAGTATGTGAAACAGTTGACTTTTTCCAGTTGAACTTGATTGACAGTTAGTGTGAATGGTCCTTTGTCGTGGTTAATTGCCATGAATTTCGTTTTCTCTGTGCTGACTTTCAAGCCGATCAGGTCTGCCCAGGCCACCATGTTGTCAAGCATGTTTTGAGCTTCTACGGGTTCTGACAGGAGGCCAACATCATCCGCATAATCGAGGTCAGTCAGTGAGAGATTCTGTCCGATCTGAACTCCTGGATAGGACGACAGTGCATTTTCAAGCACCCAATCGACGCAATAATTGAACAGAGTCGGAGAGAGGATACACCCTTGTTTTACTCCGAACTCAACCAGGAATTCTTCAGTTTCTTCACCATAGACTCGAACTTGGCTCACTGACGCGTCATAGTATGCCTTCATCAGTTCAACAAACTTCAGCGGCATTCCGTCATTCTCTAGGATCTTCCAAAGTTTCTGGCGAGTGACAGAGTCGAAGGCGGCAATGAAGTCCAGGAACATCAAGATCAGGGGTAGATTTTACCTTTCAAACTGCTGGATAATGAGGCGAAAAACGAATTATCAGTACAGCCTCTACCTGGCCGAAAGCCGGCTTGATTTTCTCGGGTTCTTTCCTCCCTTGCCCTTTTGAAGCGGTTCAAGAGTATAACCCTGAATATTTTGACCGCAATGTCTATAAGACTTATTCCGCGGTAATTTTTGCATTCGGTTTTATCTCCTTTCTTATAGAAGGGGAGAATGACTGATGTCTTCCAATCTTTTGGGAAAGAATTGGTCCTCCACACTTCTTCGAGAATGCCATGGAGCTGTTCAGCAGTGACCTCAGGGCATTGTTTGTACACTTCCGGGGGAGGCCGTCTTCACCTGGGGCTTTGTGGTTCTTCAGGGTCTTGATCGCTTTTAGTATTTCGGCTCTGGTCGGTGTATCCAGATCGACGTCGTAGGGCTCTTTAGAAACGCCAGGTGGGAAAGTATCAGGGGCGGATGACGGGGATGGGTTTAGGAGGATCTGAAAGAGATCCTTCCATCTTGCTAAACGCTCCTTCTGACAACTGATGATTTTTCCTGATCTGTCTTTGACTATTTCTGAGACAGCAGCTTTCTTACCATCGGACTCTTTCAGGATCTGGTAATGCTTGCGGGTATCATGTGAGCCTGCTGCTTTCTCTAACGACACGGTAGCATCTTCCCACATTTGGTGGCGGTCCAGACAAACAGAGCGTTTTACCTGTCTGCGCAGCTCTTTTGTTTCTTCTTTAGGGCCGCTCATCTTTTGTCTTCGCTCACCGACTATTGATAGGGCCCTAGCGGTAATCCAGTGCTGTCGTTTGATTTTTTGTCGGCCGAGGAGCTCAACAGCAGTCTGTAATCACAGTTTTAAAGGTATCCCATCTCTTCTTGGGGGTTGGGTATTAATCAGAACTGAGGGCGTCAAATTGGTAAGTCAGTTCCAAAGTGAGGGCCTGCCGAACTTCTTTGTCTTGGAGCTTACCGATGTCGAATCCGGCCTTGGGCTTGTTTTTCCTCTGAGTTGCAAGACGTAGCCAAATTTTTGCAGCAACAAGCCTGTGGTCAGACCCAGACTGCGAGCCTGTTTCCGCGCCGTTGTAAGAGCGAGAGTCCTGTACGGAGCTTCTCCAGCGCTGGCGTACGAGAATGAAGTCTATTTGAGCCTTAGTGACACCGTCATTTGAATGCCAAGTTAAAAGGTGGCTAGGTTTGTGCTGAAATATGGTATTGGTGACAACAAGGTTGTTCATCAAGGCATAGTTTAACAACCTTTGCCCATTCTTGCATCTGTGACCTTGTCCAAATTTTCCCAGGACTTGTCTTGTGGTTTGGTCAGACGGACCAACTCTTGCGTTGAAGTCTCCAGCAACAATCAAGTAATCACGTGCGGCAACAGAAGGAGACAGCTGCTGTAGCTCGCCGTAGAAATCATCCTTGGTCGTATCAGCAGCGTCACGGGTGGGGGGATAGGTAGAAATTATCGACACATTTGCGGAGTTTTCTTTTAGTCTGATTCTGGCAAGTCTACAGGAGACTGGTTCCCATTCTAGGAGAGCATTTCTGGTTCTTTGGTTCATGATGAAATCAACTCCGTGGAGTCCCGAATTATCCTCTACTCCGGAGTAGAAAAAATGGAATTGATGTAGCGTTTCAGGAGCTGTAATAACTATGGACCCAGAACCGGAAATTCTGGTCTCGGATATGCAAAGTATGTCTATGTTGTACTTCTCCATCTCATGGACAAGGAAAACTTGCGTTGCTTCTTGTTTGACGGATCTTACATTCCAGCATCCCACATTTATGCTAGATTTTGCCTGTTTAATGACTGTAGTGGGTTTTCCTAGATTTATGGCATGAAAAGGATTTTTCGACTTCGCCGCTATATTCGAAGTCGCGTCGCCTGCCGGGAACGCCGTAGTATGGTTGGCTTGTTTACTTCTCGACACCCTCGCCAATACGGGGGCCGCGTCGCTTGCCGTGGACACCGTAGCCGTTACAACTTTTCTTCTAGGTCTCCGATCCATCGATGTTTCTTGGGGATAGAGTTGACCGCAAGGTCACCAGTCGTGCGGGTCACCCGGAGTGCGTCGGCCACCAAATCGCTCGGCGTGGAGCTCAGTGGTGTTTACACCCTTCCACCACTCTGAGGTACACTGACGGATTTCCTCTGCTGCCCAGGGACGGAAGATCGAGCCTCATTGCCTGTAACTACCATCACTGCCATGGAGGTATACAAGCTTAGCTTGACTTGACTAGGCTTAGCTTCTAGGTGACTTCAATATTAACATGCTGGATATGGAGTCTTTAGTGAATTCTCAGTTATTAAATTTGTGTATGTCTTATGGTCTGTTCCCAACGATTAACATCCCAACTAGAGCTTCTAGGACGTCAAAGCTTTTGGATAATATTTTTTCCAATGCACCTTTTAGATCGCCAAGAGTTCTTGTAAATGTGGAATCTGACCACTTTGGTGTTTTTGCAGAATTTGAGGTATCTATCCCTAAGCGAGAAACTCCTGAACAGAGTAAAAGAGTTGTAGTTTTTGATCGTAGTGCACTATTGAAACTAAAAAATAATATGGATCAAATTGATTGGGTATCTCTGTTTGGAAATGAGAGTGATGTAAATACTAAATTTTTAATCTTTTACAGTAAGCTTTTAGAAAAGGTTAAGGAAGTGGGAGCAGTGAAGAATTCGAAAGGTCAAAAACATTATGGGAGCAAGCCATGGATAACGCATGACTTTCTTCGAAAAATAAATGTAAGAGATAGACTGTTTAAGTCACAAGCTTTAAAACCTGTGGATGAGAATAAAGAGCGATATCCATGCTTTTCGTAATGGTTTGAATAATCTCCACTGTGAGGCTAAACAAAAATATTTTAGTATGAAGTTTAAGGATGTTAAAGGTAACCTGTTAAAAACTTGGCAAATAATCCGTAATGTTATAGATCAGCGGTCTAATATTCTACCAACTGAAGTGACTGTTAATGAGGTTATAATTGCAGATGGTACTGGGATATGTAATGAGTTTCTAAATCATTTTTGTTCAGTAGGCATACAACTAGCCGAGATGATTTCCTCGTCTCCAGAAAACCCGCCCTTTGGATCTACTCTACCATCTCCTGCAAATGTATCACTACATCTAAAGATGATTACATTAGATGAGTTAAGGGATATTATCTATAGTATGAAAAATAGTTCGTCCGGTAGTGACCTAGTGAGCCTAAAAATTCTAAAATGCATTTTCTCTTGTATATCTGGTGTTTTGACATCACTGATTAATGATTGCTTCCGTCAAGGAATGTTTCCAGATTGTTTAAAAAAAGCAAAAGTGACACCGGTTTATAAAGGGGGTGATAGAAATGATTTGGGTAATTATTGCCCAATATCCGTCTTGCCAGTTATTTCTCGTCTTATTGAAAAATGTTTTAGTAATCGGTTGACCTATTTTTTAGAGAAGTTTAATTTGTTTAATAATAATCAGTTCGGTTTCAAAAAAGATAGGAAGACAGAGGATGCATTGATATTTTTGACTAGTATAATTAACATAGCTTTAGATGAAGGATTTAAGGTTGGTGCAGTGTTTCTAGACGTACAGAAGGCTTTTGATACAGTTGACCATGGCCTACTCCTGGAAAAATGCGAGGTCTATGGGATCCGAGGTTAAGCTCTTGACCTTATATGGAGTTTCTTTAGTAACCGGTACCAGTTTGTAGAGATGACTTGTATACAATCAGGACCCCGCCCAGTGAATAGTAGTGTCCCGCGGGGGTCAGTTCTTGGTCCGATTCTTGTTTTATTGTATATTAATGATATACCTAATTGTATCCCAAGTTGTTGTTTTAATGTTAGTGATATGGCCAAAAATCCCAGGAATGAGACGGTATCATTATTTGCTGATGACACAATTGCTGTTAGTACCGCGAACACAGAAGAATTACTTCAGACATCGATGAAAGATGCTATTGAAAGGTTATATTCCTGGTTGAGGGTAAAAATATTATCCAAAAGCTTTGCAGACGTCCTAGAAGCTCTAGTTGGGATGTTAATCGTTGGGAACAGACCATAAGACATACACAAATTTAATAACTGAGAATTCACTAAAGACTCCATATCCAGCATGTTAATATTGAAGTCACCTAGAAGCTAAGCCTAGTCAAGTCAAGCTAAGCTTGTATACCTCCATGGCAGTGATGGTAGTTACAGGCAATGAGGCTCGATCTTCCGTCCCTGGGCAGCAGAGGAAATCCGTCAGCGCACCTCAAAGTGGTGGAAGGGTGTAAACACCACTGAGCTCCACGCCGAGCGATTTGGTGGCCGACGCACTCTGGGTGACCCGCAAGACTGGGGACCTTGCGGTCAACTCTATCCCCAAGACATATCGATGAATATGAAACCTAGAAGAAAAGTTGTAACGGCTACGGCGTCCACGGCAAGCGATGCGGCCCCCGTATTGGCGAGGGTGTCAAGAAGTAAACAAGCCAACCATACTACGGCGTTCCCGGTAGGTGACACGACTTTGAATATGGCGGTGAAGTCGAAAAATCCTTTTCATGCCATGAATCTAGGAAAACCAACTACAGTCATTAAACAGGCAAAATCTAGCATAAATGTGGGATGCTGGAATGTAAGATCCGTCAAACAAGAAGCCACTCAAGTTTTTCTTGTCCATGAGATGGAGAAGTACAACATAGACATACTTTGCATATCCGAGACCAGAATTTCCGGTTCTGGGTCCATAGTTATTACAGCTCCTGAAACGCTACATCAATTCCATTTTTTCTACTCCGGAGTAGAGGATAATTCGGGACTCCACGGAGTTGGTTTCATCATTAACAAAAGAACCAGAAATGCTCTCCTAGAATGGGAACCAGTCTCCTGTAGACTTGCCAGAATCAGACTAAAAGAAAACCCAGCAAATATATCGATAATTTCTACATATGCCCCCACCCGTGACGCTGCTGATACGACCAAGGATGATTTCTACGGCGAGCTACAGCAGCTGTCTTCTTCTGTTGCAGCACGTGATTACTTGATTGTTGCTGGAGACTTCAACGCAAGAGTTGGTCCGTCTGACCAAACCACAAGACAAGTCCTGGGAAAATTTGGACAAGGTCACAGATGCAAGAATGGGCAAAGGTTGTTAAACTATGCCTTGATGAACCACTTTGTTGTCACCAATACCATATTTCAGCACAAACCTAGCCACCTTTTAACTTGGCATTCAAATGACGGTGTCACTAAGGCTCAAATAGACTTCATTCTCGTACGCCAGCGCTGGAGAAGCTCCGTACAGGACTCTCGCTCTTAAAAGGGCGCGGACACAGGCTTGCAGTCTGGGTCTGACCACAGGCTTGTTGCTGCAAAAATTTTGCTACGTCTTGCAACTCGGAGGAAAAACAAACCCAAGGCCGGATTCAACATCGGTAAGCTCCAAGACAAAGAAGTTCGGCAGGCCCTCAATTTGGAACTGACTAACCGATTTGACGCCCTCAGTTCTGATGAAAACCCAACCCCCGAGAATAGTTGGGATACCTTTAAAACAGTGATGACAGACTGCCGTTGAGCTCCTAGGCCGATAAAAAATCAAACGACAGCAGTGGATTACCGCTAGGACCCTGTTAATAGTCGGTGAGCGAAGACAAAAGATGAGCGGCCCTAAAGAAGAAACAAAAGAGCTGCGCAGACAGGTAAAACGCTCTGTTCGTCTGGACCGCCACCAAATGTGGGAAGATGCTACCGTGTCGTTAGAGAAAGCAGCAGGCTCACATGATACCCGCAAGCATTACCAGATCCTGAAAGAGTCCGATGGTAAGAAAGCTGCTGTCTCAGAAATAGTCAAAGACAGATCAGGAAAAATCATCAGTTGTCAGAAGGAGCGCTTAGCAAGATGGAAGGATCACTTTCAGATCCTCCTAAACCCATCCCCATCATCCGCCCCTGATGTTTTCCCACCTGCTGTTTCTAAAGAGCCCTACGACGTCGAGCTGGATACACCGACCAGAGCCGAAATACTAAAAGCGATCAAGATCCTGAAGAACCACAAAGCCCCAGGTGAAGACGGCCTCCCCCCGGAAGTGTACTAACAATTCCCTGAGGTCACTGCTGAACAGCTCCATGGCATTCTCGAAGAAGTGTGGAGGACCAATTCTTTCCCAAAAGATTGGAAGACATCAGTCATTCTCCCCTTCTCTAAGAAAGGAGATAAAACCGAATGCAAAAATTACCGTGGAATAAGTCTTATAGACATTGCGGTCAAAATATTCGGGATTATACTCTTGAACCGCTTCAAAGGGGCAAGGGAGGAAAGAACCCGAGAAAATCAAGCCGGCTTTCGGCCAGGTCGAGGCTGTACTGATAATATCTTCGTTTTTCGCCTCATTATCCAGCAGTTTGAAAGGTACAATCTACCCCTGATCTTGATGTTCCTGGACTTCATTGCCGCCTTCGACTCTGTAACTCGCCAGAAACTTTGGAAGATCCTAAAGAATGACAGAATGCCACTGAAGTTTGTTGAACTGATGAAGGCATACTATGACGCGTCAGTGAGCCGAGTTCGAGTCTATGGTGAAGAAACTGAAGAATTCCTGGTTGAGTTCGGAGTAAAACAAGGGTGTATCCTCTCTCCGACTCTGTTCAATTATTGCGTCGATTGGGTGCTTGAAAATGCACTGTCGTCCTATCCAGGAGTTCAGATCGGACAGAATCTCTCACTGACTGACCTCGATTATGCGGATGATGTTGGCCTCCTGTCAGAACCCGTAGAAGCTCAAAACATGCTTGACAACGTGGTGGCCTGGGCAGACCTGATCGGCTTGAAAGTCAGCACAGAGAAAACGAAATTCATGGCAATTAACCACGACAAAGGACCATTCACACTAACTGTCAATCAAGTTCAACTGGAAAAAGTCAACTGTTTCACATACTTAGGCTCCCAAATATGTATTGACGGATCCTCCGACGCTGATATCCAACAGAGAATACAGAAAGTGCAGACAGTCTTTGCCTCCCTTCGGAAACCCTTATGGAATTGCCGCGAAGTCAGTGTCCGAACGAAATTTCGAATCTAAATGGCACTAGTCCATACCGTTCTCCTTTACGGATGCGAAACATGGTCGGTAAAACTACAGCATGAGAATACACTGAAGGTGTTTGAGCATACCTGTCTGCAAAGAATTCTCAGAATACAGCTGCGTGACCGTATCTCCAGCGCGGATCTACGTCGAATGTGCAATATTCAGAGAGATGTTGCGCTCACTATTAAAGAACGCCGTTTGAAATGGTTGGGTCATGTTTTTACGGAAGCCACCAGAATACTTGCCTCGCCAAATACTTCTAGTCGAGCCTATTAGCTCCTGGAAGAGACGCCAAGGAGGACAGAGGAAAACTGGTGGAACCTGGCCAAATCAGACCTTGAACCTATCGGGGGATTCAGAAAGTTCGGACACAGATGGTCAACTCAGTGGCTTACTTTTGCAGAGCAGCTGGCAGAAGATCGCTCAACATGGTCCAAGAAGGTCTCCAAGTTCATCAATGCCGGGCAAGGGGGAAACGCCTGATTCCCGCCAAAAGTACAAGTAAGTAAGAAGGAGGCCTATATACAATTACTAAATATGTATCAACATTGTTCAATTTAGCTTGTAATACTAGTGTTTCACACACCATTTCCTTATATTCACTTAGATCATCTCGGACTCTAACATGGAGATCTTCACGAACATAAGTCGCAAGAGCCCCGTGTTGACGTAACTCCCGGTTCCGAGTAAACAAAGTATATCCAGGTATATCTAAAAGAGTAGAATTGTGGTCCCTCAACCAGATCTCCGTCAAAGCAAGCACATGGAAAAGATTAAATTTAACTAAATTCACTAAAAATCAAATGTTGTATTTAGGCCCTGGCAATTGAAATTAAAAATGTCTCGATACACCGTGCCAACACTCAAAATCCTGAAAATCATAACTAAAAACAAATTTAGTATCCTCAGGGGGGTCAGAAGCTGGATCCACAAAGTTCAAACTTCTATTAATACATTCATTAAAATAATTTTAAAAAGTTACCTTCTTATTTTCCAAATCAGTTATACTACGAGCCCCCAGGGGTAGAACCAGATCTCTAATCACTATCTATTAAAGATCCAAATGACCAGTGGTGACGAATAGGGCATGTACCAATCACAATTAAAGATATTTAATCTCTCAATTCTCACAACAAAAAATGAAACAAAAATAATCAAAAGAAAAAATGAAAAGAAAAAACACAAAAAGAAATAAGGTATACATTCTAAATAAAGCCAAACGAAGAAAACAATCATTATTAATCACCAAGGAGCACAATACAATCACACACGAGGGTATCCAATCTAAACTCTAACAGCCAATTAAAATTACTTAACTTTACATCACAAACTATAAAAACAAATATATTTTTTCTTGATTAACTACATACAAGCAAAACATTCACTTCTGCTTTCCAAATCGTCCTCTTTGACTACGCTCTCCAATTCATGGCTAATAACCGGTCTAACAAGTTCAGTAATTACATCATTGTGAAAATACTTAGCGATCGATCCGTCAGGGCGTTTGAATTGAACACAAGGTGGGAAAAATTTGGAAACCCATGCATCAAAACCTGCATCTCGTAACTGGGCTCGCTAATCAAATAAAATTTTTCTAGCCCGACGTAACTCAGGGGTAGCATCATCACTAAGAAACAATTCCTTGAATGGGTCAATATTCTTATTCTTTAGTTTTTTTGCACTGCATAATAGGACAATTTTTGTTTCCTTGTCACTCAGTTCAACTTTGAAAAATTTGGCATCCTTCTTGCACTCAATAACTTTGAATGGTGGTGCTGTAGACTGTTCTAAACCCACTTAAACAATATCTTGGAACAAAGCAACAGCAACATTTTCACTTTCGCAACCTGCATTCCAAACAATTATGTTTTTACCCCTCTGTTCAATTTCCAGTTTAATAAGCCTATCCGACATTCCAAAACTGCATTACCCGGGACCTTAGCTTCATCAACAAGAACTGATAATTGTGATTTCGAGAATGAGTTCTCATATGTTAGAACTTCGATTCTACTGTCGGGAATAGCAACTTGAGAACACTGGTCTGACTGGGTCACCTCTAATTTAGAAACACAATAGTCTAGTGTTTTTAACTTATCGTTCACCATGTCAAGTTTTCTATCATTTTCTTGGACAGCTTCAAGTACTTTCTTAAAATTCTGTGATAAAATATCCACGGTAATTTGGGTGAGAGAACTTCTGGTACTAGTAGTTGTAGAATTCAACGGGTGTCCTGAGTCATCAGTGGGACGATTACGTTTTCGATTATGACCCATACCAATTAAAAAAACAGACTTCGCCTACTTCAAATAAGATAAGATCAATTATTTATTTACACACTCTGATCTTAACGTGCTGTTCGCTTTGGCCGTTAATTACTGGCACGGCTAAAAATGTAACCAGGACAGGTAGGCCTCAATAATGGCTAAATATCAAATTTGGGTGATAGAAACGGCAACAGGGGAATATGGGCTTCAAAAATCCGTGAAGTAATCCAACTCCGCCACTGACCACTGATAACAAGCACCCTCGCGTGAATTATGCTGTTACTCGGGCAAGAACATATGATAATTCTAAACATTAAATGAGACTTACTCGCAAGGGGGTGTTTGACTACCCCCCGAAAATCCAAAAAAACATGCTATTTTATAATACTTTATATTCCAAGTTTTATAATCCAAACGTTGCACAACTATAATCCTTTTTTTTTTTCACTCAAATGTAATTACTATAGCTATTTATTGCATATATTGATCTTCACAGTAAGGGAGCTAGATTCATACTGATTTAAATAAATAGTTTATTGTTGAAAATTCAATGCTTTGGTTAAGCATCCTAGCGGTGTATAATGGTGTATTCGGTTTAAGCATCATAAGAAAAATTGCATCGAGTTCAGGTAAATTTATTTACCCGGTAAATGTGTTTACTGGTAAATGTATCGAGCTCAGGTAAATGCTTCTATTCCAACATATAACCGATCGTCACCCGATAAAACTGCCAAAGAAAGACTGACAAATTTTATGTTAACAAGCTTTTATTTGAAATTATATCTAATTTATAATCTCGAAGTAAATTTTAAACTAATTTACAGTCAGGTTGTTAATCACTACATGCATCATTATCAATAAATTGCTGAGAAATGGGAACAGCAAACACACTGTAACTTTCTGCAATTTTCAGGCACAATCGTCAACATTCGTAATGTTCCTCTTTTTCTCTCAATTATCTAAAAGCGGCTTTCAGATATCACCTATTCTTGAATTCGATATATTCATCAAAGGGCGTCAAACCCTCAGTCTCTCCAAATATAGATTATAGAGATATAGGCCGTCCCACCTGAGTGGTCGGCGCGCTAGATTTTGAATCCTTAGTCCGAAGGGCGGGGGTTCGATTCCTGATGTGGCCGGTTATTTGGGCTAGAACGACTGTCAGTGGTGTGAATCTGAAAGCCCAGCCAGAGTCGACCCAGCTCTAATTGGGTGTCTGGAGAAATGTGGGAAAGGTAAGCAGGACGGAGGTGCGAAAGCACAGGGTGACTGGCCCTCAACCCCCCATTGCACCCCCCCCATTGCAACCCCCATTGCACTGGCTGAAGATTCTTGAAACGGAGATAAGCCCCGTTGGTTTGGACTTTAAGGGTCTAGTGCCGTATCCTTTACCTTTTTTTCCTGATATCAGTTTTTGAGACAATTACAGAATCGTGAATTAGCTCACTAAGAGTAGTCTCATACTTTCTGGCAAAAGCTGTGTCAAACAATTAAGTAGCGGCCAAAAAATATTTTTCATGTTGTGCTTTCTATAAAAAAGTGCTTTCTAGAAATATTTTCTATAAAATATTTCTATAAAAAAGAGATTATTCAGCTCTCTGAATCCAATAATTGACAGTTGTGCAATAATAATGTATCTGCATGGTGGGAAGTTTCTAGAAACAAATAAACAGTTAGCAATTTTGATTGGCCACTGGTGTCACCACATCTTTAGTATCTAAGATATAGATTTTGAAAAATTAATAAGAAATAGCTGGCAATATAATTGAAAATTTGGGCTACACAAAAATCCAAAGTTATAATATGTATTAGCGTATTACAAAATTGTTATCTTCCTCAGTATTCCATACTAACACACTTTCGGCAGTGTTGGCACATGCAACTTCAACCATACTGCCAAATAACGCGACTAGATAGATTTTGAATGAAAGAGTACCCCTTTCATTCGGTTACATTCATTCAGTGCATTCTGGTTAGTTAAAATAAAATACAGTCTATAATATACCTCTATCGTTTTTTCAACTAAAAATGAATACAAATATCTGTTAAAAATATATTTTATCTTTAAGCTGCAAAGAAATATATTTTGCCGATCTAATTTGCAAATTCGGCATGAAAGAAAAACAAAAAGAAAACAAGAAACGGCTCGAAGTTTTTCAGTAATTTCACAAGCAGCTGACAACATTTCTATCGTGTCATAACAGAATTGAAAAGAACGCTTTTCATGTTTAATATAATAGCTTATCTCAGTGGTCTTTAGGAAATTCATGCCGAGCAAAGCGGATCTCCCTTATAGTCTCAAGGATCATAGAACTTCAATTTTTTTGCGAATAATTTCTTAGACCACATTGTTTTTCCATTTACAAAAAAAAAATTACAAGGGAAAAACGGGTTTATTTTAAATAAATTAGTGGAACAAAACACAAAGAAATACTTTAAATAATAAACTTTAAATAATACAAAAATCAAATATTTTGACTCCACGTCCGAAAGCCTTTTTCAACGAAGAAACTAAGTAAAAAGAAACGACATTTTTTCTAAATAAAACCATCTATAAAAAAACGACAACTAAAACACAAGAAAAAAAGCCATAAAATCAAAAAATAAATATAACTCACATTTTAAAGACTTCCAGAACTGGAGTTACTGTAATCACTGACAAGATAAACCATAAACATTCGTTTGTCTTGTCAGTGGTTACAGTAATTGCAATTCTGGAAGTGTTCAAAATGTGAGTTTATATTGAGTTTATATTTGTTGATTTTGTGTTGTTCTTTTTTCTCTTGTGTGTTACTTGAAGTTTTTTAGATGGTTTTACTTATAAAAAAATTTTTTTCCTTTTTCATTAAAGTTTTTTTTACCGTTGAAAAAGGCCCCCGGACGTGGAGCCGAAATATTCGGAGCCGAATTATTTAAAGTTTTGTTGTTTTTTGTAAGTTTGTGCTCCACGGCTTTATTTACATCATACCCGTATTTCTGTTTTATTTTTTTTGTAAATTTTTCAGCAAAAGATAAGAAAAGGCACTACTGACCCTTCAGTCTGACTCAAGAATGAATGCTTCAAAATAGCAATGAGAAATAATATGCACCATCTACCTTCAAATTCTGTTCGTGACTTGAATTGGTAGCAATGTCTTTTGAACAGCCTTAATAAATTCTTCCAGGTATTCAGCTTTGCAGTCAGCAGATGGCAGTTTCATGTGCCTTTCACAGAGTAAGCACAATTCATACTGGACGTTTGTATCTATTTTGAGATCTGTATCCGGATCTGTAATTAATAAGATCTTAAAAGGAGAGAATATAAGATCAGTAAAACGCTAACTGCATCAGTTCTTAGGAAGAAAAAGCTCTTAGTATCACAATCCGTCAGTTTTATCTATCTTAAATCAACTACAAAACCATTAAACCTGTTCCTCAAACTAAATCAAAATACAGTAGTAATTTGGAAAATGACACCAAGTGCTTCAAACAGTGGTTTTAAATTTGCTAGTCTGACCGCAGAATTGGATCCAAGTAGACACTTAGAAAATTCACTTGGAAGGGTGGCTGTATCTTAGATCCCCTTGACGGTACGAACTTGTTTCTAATTTCAACTGAACACGTCTGCACAGCTTGCACACTCAAACGGACGTTGATTGGCATTAATATTTGCCGGTTCCAACAAGGTTCGGAGACAAAAAATTGGAGACAACAGGGTTCACAGATAGAAAAGGACAATTTCAAAAACACTGGCTATCTCAAAATTTGTAGCGGACTGGTTTAGGGAAAAAACAGCGTGGGGGGGGGGGCTAGTTTAACTCTGTTGACGGTACGAGCTTGTTTCTAATTTCAACTGAACACGTCTGCACAGCTTGCGCACTCGAAGGGACGTTGATTGGCATTAATATTTGCCGGTTCCAACAGGGTTCGGAGACAAAAAATTGGAGACAACAGGGTTCGCGGATAGAAAAGGAAGAGGCCTTCTGATTCACAAACGAGACAACACATGGCTGTTTTCGGTGGCTTTGCACCAAATGCGTTGCTTTTCCTTAATCCTCTTAGGAATGGTATTTAATCTTAGGAACTTCACGATACACAACAATTAACTGTAGTTTTTTTCCGCAGAAAGTGGATGAAAATTTGGCTAAAAATTCGTAAAACAAAGACCCTGCACGAATTGTTTACAAAGGATCTCTGTGTCAGGGTGCAAATTCTGTGAAGATATACTGAAACTTCAAAATTAAAGGCAAAAAAAGTGCATTTTTCACCTTATTGAACCCACCACTTACATAGAACCTGCAAACGAACGGTTCATACACAGGTTAAGGGATCTGTATATATGTAGTTAGGGGTTGGCGGTACTGTAGTTTGGATTGATCAGCTTGATTCTACAGGAACTTGATCTTATTTACCAATATCCTACATTTCCCAGCTCAATACAGTATTATTTACCTGGAACACACACTTCACAAGTCTACTGGAAAAATTATTATGAGGACTTTCGCACAGCGAGGAATATTTCGGTGGAAATTCCTGTGCAGGCCACATGCACTCACTGTTCGCACAAGCAGCAGTCAAAAGATTCTATCCTTGGTCAGCTTGTCACAAATAAGACACTCGGGCTAAGTAAAAACACACTAAATAAGCGCTTTTTCTCTAAATAAGCATTGCTGCACAGAAGGTACATTTTGATTTAGATAGTTGGGTTTAAGGAGGTGGTACCACTCTTCTTAAAATTTAAGTCAACCCCAGGTATGATGTTAAAAACGAACAGAAAGTAAAAAAAAAGTTTAAGTAAATGATAGTGAAAGTAAAAAGTGATATTACAACTAAGAATGAACAAAATTATTCTATTATCAGGAGGCTATCCCCTCTTTAATCCCCTGCTCTTTACACAAAAGTCGGACTTTTTGTCCCAATTCCTTAAGAATGATCCTCAAATACAAACGCCATTGAATGTGAACTTAAAGTATATTTTCAGGACTATAAAGCATTAGCGTAAAGAGCGAAGGGGTGGGGAGGTGTAATGAAGGTAAAAGCACCCTACCCCCATATACAGAATAATTTACGTTCATTCTAAGTTTTATTGTCGCTCTTTACTTTCATTTTAAAAACACTAATTTTATTTATTTCTAGTCTCATATAGTCTATAGTAGACACTGTTTCTAGTGTTAAGTCATAAGTGGCTGACAATTTTGTCTACATCAATAATTCTTTAGCCCACACTACCTTTCTATTCACAATACAAATAAACGTAAAATATTCAAAACTGGTAAAACTTTTTTTTAATAAGACAGTTAACTTTGCAAAAACAAAATACTTTTTCGTACAAATATCAATAAGTTTGAATATTGCAGCTTTGCATCTGGAGCCCTTTGTCAACAGGAAAAAGGAAGGAAAAAACAATCAAAATTAAACAAAGGACCAAGTACATAAAAATATGAGAAATATGAACAAACTCTAAACAAAAAACAAAAAGAAAATAACACAAAATCTCATTTTTTTTGTCTTTCTAGTTCTTTCTCTTTAGGCTGCTAATTTTTTTTTTAGAGAAATCCTAGCAACTAAAAAAAAATCTTTACCACGGTTCGTTACAACGAACCGTATTATATCGATAGTAGAATTACGTCAGATATTTCTTTACCTGAAAACAATGATGCATTAAATAAACCTTAATAAACTGCAAATGAATCTAGAGATAGAAAATCATTAGAGAATTCTGAAAACTCTATTAATACATTTTAGACGGTTTAAATACACCTTTTGGTTTTCTGCATGGCACTAAAAGTATCAAAAGTCATATACCTGGAGTAATAATTGATATTGCTTCCTTAATATTTCCATTTCTTTCTAGAAATTTGGCGAATGCAAGCTTATTTCCTATATTTCCATTATCTCGTTTTATGGCCGTTTTATAAGTTTCAGTGGCTTCTTCTATACTTTCTTCTCCTTCATAGCATTCAGCTAAAAGCATCTGATTTTTAACCTATAGTCAGAGAACATGACGCTCTTAACAGAAAAGGAATACAGGAGAAGGAATAAGAAACGAAAAGAAAAAGATACAAATTCACAGGCAACTCAGCTATTACAGAGCATTATTAGCATAAAATTTGAGGTACTTAACCGTGATCATTAATTGGGCACTTATACTAAAAGCTCCCATTCCAAATGAATCTTAAAGTTTAACATAAGAGTTCTAAACTACAAAGACAAAATACCTTTACTGCCATACATGTCACTCAAAGAAATCGTGAATGAGATTTGGTTCAGTACCTTATTCTTGAACCCATGTCTTATTTAGAAATACTAATTATCAACTTTCACTGTTAAGGCAACTTGACCTGTCATCTTTTTATATTAGTACGTGTCGTAATTGCAAAATGACGACACCTTATATTTTTACTACAGGCTAACGTCATTTATGGTTGAACCCTACAACTCATGACGTCATAAGCCCACTTTAAAGCCATAAGTGACGTTATAGTAAAATACTTTAAAGGGTGCCAAGGGTAGCGATGACAACGCTAGTCGTTCTTTACTAGTCCTGCAAAGTGTGTAACTACAACACAATGTGTTATATGAGTTACAAGCACTCCTCAATTATTAATCTAAGAGTAAAAATCCTAGCAAAGAACGAACCACACTACCATCACTTTTACCCAAGCGGCTTTTTAGGGATCATAAATCTCGACTTATGACAATCAAATTAACCCTGGGTGAGATAAGCACTTGCACCTTATTAATCTGGTAGCATGCCACCCATATAATTAGCTACCCTCAGCTCAGGAAACAGGTAAAGGTCTGCAACAGCAGGTCTTCAGAAGGAGATATGCTAGAACAAAAAGAGACACTTTTAAATTACTAATTTTATGTTCACTTTTATGGTTTTGTTTGCGTTTTTGGTAATACATCCCTAGCCCCTCGAATGGTTTCATATAGCTATAGGCTATGTAAAGAAAAATTTATTCAAAGCAGATAAAAATGAGAAAAAACAAGGAAATATGATTCACTGATGCTTGCTGCATAATATGAAGTGAGGATTCCATCATATTTTGGTTAGTTTTTTTTTTTTTTACATAGGTTAGGGCCTAGGCTATAATTTGGCCTAGACGTTTAGGGCCTTAATTTTAGAAAAAATACTTTTTATGTGAATAACGTTACTTATACATGATATTGTCATAATAAATTTTGCTGTAAGTGAGTGAAATTTTGCTAAATTTAAAAGACACATTACAACGTAATACGTAAAAATATTTTTGCTAGGACTATATGAGACGATTAGAGGGGCTAGGGAAGAATGGTCAAAAACGCGAAAAAAAACCCATAAAAATGAACATAAAATAAGCAATCTAAAAATGTCTCTCTTTTGCTCTAGCATGTCTTCTTCTGTTTGTGTATAATTTCAAAAATTGGCAATGGCATAAATCGTGCCAACAAAAAAAAAACGACAAATTTCAGCTCCAAAACACCATTATTTCATAATTCATGGTTAAATAAAATCGAATGTATGACAAGAACATTTTTAATTGAATATTTTACTTCGATCAATAGTTTGAGCCAATCTATTGCCGGTTCAAAGATATTTTTCAAAATTTGTTATTATTTTAGCACTAACCCTGTAACTTTCAGCGCAATAATAAAAACCATTACCATGTTTTCTTTCTCGATGGTTATAGCTTCCTTCAGCATCCAAATCGCTCGTGAGAAGTTTTCCATCTTCTTATAAGTAATAGCAACTTCAACAAGCTCTTCCGAAAAGTTTTCTTTGTTTTTGATTAATATCTCCTCCAAAGGCTATAAAGTTTCATTGATTAATTCAAGATAGCGGAAACAAAAAAGTTTCTAAAGAGAAAAACGAGGCAGGGATGATTAAAAACTATGAGCTTCTATAATGTGTCCATTTTCTTAACAAAGACAGATCTTAAGAAAAAAACAACAACCAAGAACTAAAAAAAAAAAAAAAAAAAAAAAAAAAAAAAAAATGAGTAAATGGTAACTAGCAAGCGAAGGTAAAAGGCTTGAGGTGCCAAAGTAAGCGGGCGGACAAAGTAAAGCAGGCTGTATTTACAAGGGCCAAAGAGCTAAGTCTAAAGCAGGTAGGACCCAAATGTCTAAGCTATCAACAATAGCAAGCGAAGTGAGGCTAGAGAAAGCCCATGGGCTATTTCGTTTACGATTAGATATGATCATTGCTGTCGCTTATCTTCTAACCGCTAATTTTGTTGCCCATCATTTTCGTTTGTTGATTCGTCGTGATACTTTTTGTCACGTCAATTTTAAACACAGTTATCGTTGAGCTTCGTTTTCACACATCATCACTACAGACGGTTTTGCCATTCCTTTTACTTTAGCTGTTCGGATTCATTCGGATTCAGGTGGCCCCCTGAGTCACCTTCTCAGTAGGGGCCCTCCTCAGGCCACTCAGCACGTCCCCAGGTGGCGGAGAGGGGAATATCCTGCAGATGTGTTGGGTACCTCCATAAAGAGAGGCACGAACCGATGGTGAGACCTACCCCCTGGGGGTCCATAATTGAAACCATATTACTCTTATCCGGGGGCATATATACTCGTGGAAGAGGAAGAAAGCCCCTCTGATGAACACTGAGTCGGGTACATCGGCGTGTGGACACATCCTACCAGTTGCGAAATTACTTCCAGCGATGGGTTAAATTGTATGGTACTGCAGGATGCCATCGTGGGAGGATCCTCTCCAGGAGGACAACTGCGAAAGGGTGGAAGATCCAGACTTGGACAACGGCCTCTGCAAGTTTACGGAGAGGAGTGGCTTGCCGCCGTCAATGAATCAGCTAAGAAACTATATCTTTTCAAATTATGAACACAGGCTCAAAAGATCAAACTAAAAAGTGGTACCGCGTCCGGGGAAACTGAAGACCCTTGTGATTTGATGATCACAAGGAATGAGAATGATGATGAATTTGCTACCACGTACGGGGAAGCTGACAACCATCATAGGCCTAGGACGACTCCCAGACGGGATGAGAGTTTAATATCGGTGAGAAACACTCTCAATATTGGTACACTAAATACCCGGACTTTAGCTAAACCTGGCAGAATGGATCTGGTGTTGAAAGAGATTGATAGATACAAGTGGGATATAGTCGGTATGTCTGAGACGCACCTTCCTCAAATCGGAGAAAAAAACATCCTTGGAACCACTTTCCTACTGTCGGGACGTTGTGATGGTGTCCATCAGCAGGCTGCCGGCTTCAACCTCTCTCCGGCCGCCAAAAGGTCACTAATGACCTTCACTCCTGTATCGGAGAGAATAGCGACCATTCGCCTGAAAGGGCCCATCAAAAATCTCTCAGTTGTCCAGATATATGCCCCGGATTCAGCCCGTAGTGAAGAGGAGTGCGACCAATTCTACTATCAGCTACAAAGCGTCGCTGACCAGATCCCCAAAATAGATATACTTATCGTGTTGGGTGACTTTAATGCGATAGTTGGCAGTTGCCATGCTGGTCGAAAAGATGTCATGGGCCCACACAGACATGGTCGTCTTAATGCGAGGGGAGAACGGCTTATTGAATTCTGCTGGGAGAATGAACTCTACATCACTAATACCGCTTTTAAGCACAGACACCGCCGAAAGGTAACATGGAGATCCACTGATGGAGTCACGGAAAATATGATTGACTACGTCCTGATATCCAAACGTTGGAAGTCATCTGTAATGGACACTGTCTCACTACCCGGTGCAGATTTCGACTCGGATCACACACTCCTGATGTCCAAATCAAGTTGGGGTTGAAACGTCTCCAAAAATCACAAAAATCCCAAGATTCCGAACGGAACTCCTCCGAGACCCCACCAAAAAAGCCACGTATAACTCTAGCCTGTCTACAAAATTCCGTGACATCCTGAGTATATCCAATCCACTCGCAACTCCCAAAGAGATTGATCGCTTGGCTGAACATGCTACCTCTGCAATCCTCGAGACTGCAAGCGAGATCCTTGGTAGAAAAGCCAAAGTTGAAAAGCCTTGGATCACTGAAGAAACAATTCGATTATGCCACCAGAAACACCTACATAACAACAAATCTGATTAAAGCAGCCGAGACACCTATAAACATCTCAAACGGAAAGTTCAGCGTGAAATGAGGAAGGCATTTTGCAGGCATATCGCCAAAAAGTGCAAGGACTGTGAAACCCAGTTCAAGAGAGGCAACAGCCACAAGCTCTTCAAAATAGTCAGTGAGCTAGCATCAAAAAAAGATCCCTCAACTTCCGTAATCCTAGATAAACAGGGGAATGACATCAGTGATGCCAAGATGAAGCTCGAACGATGGAAGGAATACTTTGAGCAGAAACTGAACCCTGAAGTAATGACCGACCCAAATGTCCTAAACTCCTTCCCAATCATAGATCGAGACCCCCCTCCACCTCCGCTTAGAAGCGACACCAAAGTGACTATAGAATCCCTAAAGCGAGGAAAAGCTCCGGGGCCATACGGTATCACTGCTGAACTGATAAATGTTGGTTCAGAAGACGTTGTCGACCTATACCACAGTCCTTTATCAGCCAACTGTTCTACTGGACACGTCCCACAGCTGTGGTGCAAGGCAGCAATAGTCCCAATACACAAAAAAGGCTCAAAGAAACAATGTGACAACTACCGGCCCATTAGCCTCACAAGCCACCAAACCAGAATCCTGACCAAGATCCTGCTTCGCAGAATTCAAACAATCACCACCTCTGTTCTAGGAGAGTATCATGCGGGTTTTCGATTGGGACAATCAACTATTGACCTAATCTTTAATGTGCCTCAGCTGATGGAACGGTTCATCGAGTTTCACAGAGACCTCTATCAGCTATTTATTGACTTCCGACAGGCCTTTGACCTAATATGGAGGAAAGGCTTGTGGTATATTCTAAGACACTATGGTGTTCCAGACAAAATAGTCAGAATTACTGAGGACTTGTACAACCAAATTAAAAGTTAAATACTGACCACTGATGGGCTCTGTGGTGAATACTCAACAACTTTCAGAATCCTGCGAAGATGCATCTTCTCATCACACTTGTTTAACCTGTTTCTAAATGACATTATCTCCCTGATACCCGTCAAATACGGAGCAAGAATGGGAGGAATCTTAATTGACAGACTAGCATATGCGGATGATATCGTCCAGATGTCCACTACCGCCCAAGAACTCCGGAGAAATGCTGACTGTATCTCCCAAGAAACAAAGCCGTTTGGTATGTAAATTAACGCAAACAAGACCAAAATCATGGACAGATCACGACAGGAGATAACAAACCCCCCTTCGATAGTAATAGACAGTGAACAAGTGGAAAGAGTCGATCAATTCCTTTACATCGGCAGTCTCTTAACAGCTGACAACTGCCACACTGTCGATATTAAACGCCGCCTCAGTCTTGCTAGCTCTAGTTTCAAAAGACTATCAGAAATCTGGAAATCTACCACCTTTCGAGCCATCGCAAAGTGCATCTATTCAACAGTCTGATCATACCCATTGCTCTAGATGGGTGTGAAACCTGGACATTAAAAGATGAAAACGAGCGCAACCTCCTTGCGTTCAAAATGAGATGTCTGCGCCGGATAGCCAAGATCAAATATACTGACCATATCACTAACGAAGAAGTCCGCAGAAGGGTGAAGTCCCAAGATACTATCCGGAACAAAATTTGAAAACTGTAGCTGCGCCGGTTCGGCCACGTAAAACGAATGAATACCGAACACCTACCCAAAATCGCGCCTGAAGGGACAACTGAAGGGCTTAGACCACGGGGAAGACCGTGCAAAAGGTGGATCGAAAACTTGGACCGAGAACCCATTGGCTAACTATCCCGAACCGCACTTGACAGAACAGCATATCGAGCCCTAGTTCATCAGATTTCTTTGAAAGGAGTGGCCCTAAAACGTCCCATGAGGATGGATGGGACTTAAGTAAGTAAGTAAGTAAGATTCATTCATGTTCTTGTATAATTTGGCATCACATCATAGATACCAAAACTTTCTTTTCCAGCTTTTCCCCAGTAATTATATTTTGCTTTAATTAATGCAGTAAAAACAAGGCATGTCCCACCACAAAGGCCCTCTGGAATATCTAAATTGTTAGAATAATTATCGTGTTATTCATAGGGCGAAAATCTCCAACTTCAATTAGATTATAAAATTCTGGCGTGAATTCATTGTTGAAAAGCCATAAATTGCGGCCATTTATTTGTTTGGTTATATTCTTAAGGCTAATAAAACATAAATGTTATTTTTAAAATTCAAGTTTAATATACAGGCTAACATACGTCAAATTACGTAATATTTTGAATACCTGGCTCTTGTAAGACCTCATTCCAATTGAGTTTTTTTTTAGTTTTCTTTTCCAGGGAGGTTTTTCTACATTGTTACAATTTACATCAATTGTCATGGTTCTAAATTTATCATAAAAATAGTGATATCATTTCAAGCTTTAGCATAACGTCATTCCAAGTTGAACTTACTGAAATTGTGTTTGCAAATGAAGTTTTTAGTACTTGTTCTTAATAGATTAAATTCTTCCCATGGTTCCAAAATTGTCATTTGAAACTTACACATTTCTGACTTGAATGGTTTAGCTGTTAGTTCGGTAACTGTAAACATAAAGATTCAGATTTTTTTATGATTCCAATTTAAATAGGGTGCCACACGCCTATTTTTTATACTCTCATGTATCTTTGAAAAATGAATTTCAGTTCATCTCCCTAAAATTCTAACTTTTTCCCAAAAATTTTAAAACTGGATAGTGAAAATACTAACTCATGGATCTTGTTAATGCAAGAGAGGAGGCTAACTAGTTTGTATGAGCTAATATTGGTGTGACTATTTTCTGGCTCGAGAGCAGAAATAATGTAGACGGACTTCAACATCTTTGAGACGAATTCAGATTTGACAGTGGAGTCAAAAGAGTCACGGCAGAGGGTCCAATACTTTGGCAGAACGCTTGAGGGCAATATTTTAAATCCAACATTTGCAAGACATAGACTATAGACAAGACATAGACAATAAGGAAATTTGTTAGGTCCAGACATCAACAGCTAATTGCCTAACATGAAGGTATAATACAATTAGATGTGGAAGCTTAATATTTTAGAGAAGCAAAATATTTTGAGGCTGGTTTGGCTACTGGTCACATTTATTATATATAGAAACCAGGTTAATCACTTAATTCTGTCCCATTTCATGTGACACTATTCTGTCCCATTTGGGAAAGAGTAGGGACTTAATTCGGTTCCATTTCGCCGGGGCTATGTTATTGAAATGTCACCAGTTAGAAATCCATTTTCCAGTTAGTTTTGTGCTGCCAGTCAAGTGACAAAGACACACTTACTACTAACAACTCATCGCAGCACCAAGCCGCCTGAGGCCAACACAGCTACGCACGCTCCTCCTCCACCCCAATCTATTCAAAGCCTCCCTTTTTCCTTTTTTACAATCTAACACTAGCCCAGTTTGGTGTAGTGTCAAATAAGGGAACGAAAAAAATAACAACTTCGTCTTTTAGTCTTGATATTCCTGTGGATATTAATTAATTTAGTAAAATTTTATCTCAAAATCAATTAATTCAGTGGAAAATTTAAACATATTTAAATTAAAAAAGGATATTGAAAATATAAGAGAAACTATGATTCGCCACGAAAAATACCCCCCCTCCTCCCAAAAACATGTATATTTCCCAATAATAAATACTATAGCCTATATGAACTATGGGCAAATTACATAACTTACAGCCCTTTCCTCAGGGGGTCAATACCATCTCCAAAGGCATAGTTAAAGGACCTTTCGACTATATTGACTATTGGGGTCAATACCATCTCCAAAGGCATAGTTAAAAGACCTTTCAACTATATTGACTCAAAAATATATCTCAATATTTTGACTGGACGCCTTCCGGGAAAAGAGGGTTCTGTGAGGGGGCCTAGTTACCTTTCAATTTTGAATCTTTTTGGTCACTTAAAAAGGGTATTAAAGCTTTTCAATTCCGATTTTTGTGGATAATTTTTATAATTAATTTAAATCAAAAGAAAACTTTTTTCTGTATTAAATTTTAATCAAAAACGAACAAAGATTAATTTAAAAAAACAAAGTTTTCTCAAGGGAGGTAGAGAGCAAAGTTAAAACTTAAAAAAGACCAAAATTATTGCTTCACAGCCTGTTTAATATATATTAATATAACTAGTACAAATAAACCAACTAATTATGTTTCCCTATGCTTTTATGATTATAAAAACTAGCGCTTAACTGAAAACACAAAACAATATAGGAGTTTGAGTACAGTAAAAGCAAACCAATTAAGGATACTTTTTATAAAATCAAAATATTGTCAATTTCTCTTAGGATCAATCCATAATAGGATAACGCAACAATCAACTCTACAATTTTCTCAATTTTTTTACGGTTAATTCTATATCACTTCTACACAGTGGCTCACTCGAATGTCTGGATATCGTTTTGGTTCTTAAAAAGACATGTCATAATCAGTTTGTATACAAGTTCGAAGTAAGACCATATTGATAGTATTAAGACTATAGACTAGCTTTAGAACTTGTATCATAGCTTGAAGTTCACTCTTGTATATAGAGAAATAATCGGATTTCCAGAGTTATCCGTAACATATTATGTCTTATTTGATCTTCATTTCAAGTGATACTAAATCACATTTCTTACAATTTAAGACTGTATATTACCCACTATTGGTATTATAGCTGGTGAGAGCAAAATACTGTTCGATAAATCAATCTAATATTTCTGTATTCTGTTCAATTACTTCGCGGTTATTAAAAAATATTTAGTTTTACGTTTATGTTTTTAAGATAATTTTAATTGTATACTGAAAGCTACTAATGTCACAACTGGTGTAAGACTATAAAAAGCTATATCGATTTGTGTAGTGTTATCGGGCTAAATACTCACTTTTGACTCTTAAATCAATAATCCTTTTTTTTATACTTGACTTTTGTGTTTTCAGTAAAGCGCTAGTTTGGTATAATCATAAAAGTATAGGGAAACATAATTAGTTGGTTTATTTGTACTAGTTATATTAATATATATTAAATAGGTTGTGAAGTAATAATTTTTGTTCGTTTAAGTTTCAACTTCGCTCTTTGCTTCCCTCGGAAAAACTTTGTTTTTTTTTAAATTATCTTGACTATGCCGAACAGATCAGGGTGAAATAAAATATTTGTAGATGAAAGGTCCTTTAACTATGCCTTTGGAGATGGTATTGACCCCCTGAGGCAAGGGCTGTAAGTTATGTAATTTGCCCATAGTTCATATAGGCCATAGTATTTGTTATTGGGAAATATACATGTTTTTGGGAGGGGGGGGGGTATTTTTCGTAGCGAAAAAGTTCCCAGGGGAATGAAAAGGTATTTCTTGGCATGATTTGACTAATCGTCAGAAATTAAAAAAAAAATTTGATTCAAGGGTTAGGAGCAATACTAAAAATTAAAACGAACAGAAATTATTCAGTATATGAGGGTGACTGCTCCCTTACTTAATCCTCCTTTTTAAGTTTTACTTTTTGTCACCATTCTTTAAGAGATATTGATAAAAAAAAGGACCGTAGAATTTTAATGAATTTATTTTTAGAGAACATTAAGATTTTATCATAAAGACCGAAGGTTGCGGAGGGGGCAGACGCTTTCATATTTTGGTAGTTTTAGCTAGCTCCCAAGTCCCCCTCAATTACTTTGAAGAGAGTATGATCTCATCGGCTGACAAGGGAATCACGAGGAAGACTATCTTCGCTCATGTCCCCTGGTTTTGCTAAAATTACCGTTTTTATGACAAAATAGAACTAGGAAGATGTTCTTTTTCTTATATATATATATATATATATATATATATATATATATATATATATATATATATATATATATATATATATATATATATATATATATATATATATATATATATATATATATATATATATATATATATATATATATATATATATATATATATATATATATATATATATATATATATATATATATATATATATATATATATATATATATATATATATATATATATATATATATATATATATATATATATATACATATATATATATCTAAATTTAAGGCAAAAAGATCATCTTTAAGAAAAACAAGCATAATATATAAACTAACATACAAAAACAAATTAAAACTAGCTTGAAGAATAAGTAAATTTGATATTCAGAAAACGAAAATTTTCCAAAGTTCAATCCTGTAAATTTTTTTGAAGTTGAAAAGAAAATTGTTTTTATAAGCATGTCAGCATCGAAAGGAGAAAATTCTTATAAAACCTATGAGCTCCTCCAGAATGATTTTGGAGCCTCTCCTATTTCTTGAAGAGCGTGAGCTATCCCTGTAGTTAGGCAGCTCAGGGCTATTGCCGCTTTTGAAAATTTTTTGCTAAATTCATTGGTCTTGTCATTTTTCGCATACATGCGTTGCATAATTCGCTGTCTTTGATCCTAGCTATTTTCGGTCTAATAAATAATGGTAGCATCTTAGCTACAATTCATGGTTTCGTGCATACTGAGATTGGCTTTGGGGTATGTCTCATAGACTCTGTCTGTTTTTTCCACCTGGTGTTCATCTATCAACAGGCCTGGCTCCCATTTCAGTTTTTTCCAGTTCAAGCTTAATTAATGATGGCCTTTTATTTTCCCTAAAAAACTGTTCCCTTTCATTAATTACCACTGACCAGACCTCGGTCATAGTGTATACGCTGTCCCTTCTCTTTCTTGCCGCCATTTCATGCAATATAGCTCTCTCGAAAGTAACCCCATCACTTCCCGTTTGTGCAAATCTTCTATCCATGTTAATCTTTTTTAATCTATTAGTTAAGTGTTTCACAACTAAAATCTATTATAATGTTGCTTGATGTAAGTTAGTTTCACAACTAAATTTTCGACGAATTCATTTCGTTACATGAATGAACATGCATGTAACGCTTGTTCATGCGTTACATGCATGAACAACATAGCTCTTTAGATATTTACACCGATCAATGCGAAGAGAATTCAAGACGTATGATCATGGGCTTGTTCAATCGTAAATATTCCGTTGTTTGTTGTAATTAATTAAAAAACTCTTTTTCCACAAAATAAGTTTTCAAAGAAAAGTAAAGAGCTCCATTAAACCAAAAACTAGTAAAAATAAAATCAAATAATCTACCAAGCGTGACACTACCACAAATCAGCATTGATAAATAAATGAAACCCAAAACGAACAGAAATTACAATAAATAAGCGAGTCAAACTCAAAGCGAGCAGAAATTAACATGAGTAGGGCCCAAAACCCCTATGCCTTCCCAAGGTCAGAACATAATTTACACTTTACTAAAAAAATTCAAATGAATGTGCATTTTCAGTTTAATATACATATACCGATATTTAGTAATCAAAATGTTAATAATATTTGATTTATTAAAGTTATTAAAGTAAAAGCATTTATATTTTTCAGTAAAGTGCAAGTTATGTTTTGGCCTTGTGAAGGCATTGGGGTTTCGAGCCCTACTCATGTTAATTTCTGCTCGTTTTGAGTTTGAAAAAGTTTGCCAAGTTTATAAATGGTCGTAAATGGCCAAAAAACCACGACTTTTGTTAGCCTGTGGTAAAATATTTCTTTTGTAATATATGTTACTCCGAACAATTTCTTCAAGTGTTGTCAGGAATAATGTACTGCATGAGAAGAGAAAGAAAAACAAAGGAATGGAGAAAGAAAGTGAATGAAAATGTCTTATTCGAAATTTTCATAGATAGTACTTTACATCACGGACGATCCGCGTGTTACGTGAAGCGTAACACGCGGAAAAATTGTTGGATATGGTACAATTTTTTTGTCTTTGCTACATTTTTCATGCAACTTGTGGTAAATTTTGTTTTGAGGTGTTGGTAACACTGCTCCTGAACTGAGTGAGATCCAGTTAGTGCTAGCGTCTTAGTTGGGGTTCCGATGAGCGCTCCACCATATGAAAATAAGTTATTGTTAGTCAAAACTTGTGAAATAAACCCGTCGTAACTAGTATTGCCAACAGTGGTACAAATATACCATTTTGGGTCATGTCACCTTTCTGGTACAATTACTCAAAATATGGTGCGATTCGTTATTTTTGTACTGATGTAAGGAAAACTTACTGATTGGGTGAGCAGCGAGAGATTTTTATTATGTTTTATGTTATCTCTTACCTCTTTCCAATTGAGTAACTATCATCTACCAATTCCTGGCACGCAATGCAGTATTTATCTGCGGCATAACATATCAGCTTTATGGTATGCACTAAGCTGAAGGCGCGGAAAAAAACTCAAATTGAAAATGATAACTATTACAAAAATTGATTATAAAATAATAAGCTATTAAATTAAAAAGCAATTATAAAAATATAAAAATTGATCCAAAGATAGCAATGTCTCATGACTACTCAAACTGTCCCACTACTGTCAAGTTTCCAAATTTAGCAAAGGAGACTGACGTAGAAAAAATTGCCAAAGAATGGAAATTGCTTAAAAATAACTATGTTTTCCGACCACTCAAACTTTAGCGTTGTCCCACTACTTGCCCAGTTTCCAAATCTGGCAAAGGAGAATGATGTGGGAAACACTGCCAAAGAATGGAAAAAGCTGCCTTTTTGTGCTGATCTCAAGAAATATGCAGATTCTGACCCAATTTATTTCTAGTTTAAAGCACTATAACGATATGATAGTCCCCAAGTCAAAAGTGTCTCATTCTTGGTTGAATTCATGATGACAATGATTATCCTACTATATTCTTTTGTTTGTGCCAAGAGGGCCTCTTCGACTGTCAATTTAAACAAAACAAAATTGAGAAATAAACTCGGCTTTACTACGCTTAAGGCTCTTAAGTGTGCTAAACGAGTCGTTACCAGGGACTGGAAGCCCCCCATGAGCATGGTGACACACCCCAACTGTTAAAATACTGGAAGAGGGTACATGAAATCTGTAGCTGCGAGTGCCACCATGGTTTCCAACTCACATTGATGTTCAATATAATATATTTTTTTTAATTTTTATGGGTTTTTTTTGTAGTGTGGTGCTGTTGTAGCTTCAAATAGCTCAAAGTTTCTTAAATAATTCTAATTATTTGTTGTACTTGTATGTAAAATAATATTAGAAATTTTCTCAATTTGAACATTGTGGTTATGCAAAACGTTGATTTTTATAGCCAAAACCAGTTTTGAAAATAAAAGATGCCGTTAATAAGATTCTTAAGGTGATTTAAAATACTGTGAAAGTCAAAGACCCTACTGTTCTATATGTGGGGTTACATCCAACTCCCCCTTGCAAGGGGAGAGAAGGGTCTTTTAAAGGTATTTCTGAGAGAAATATCGTTTCAACATTAAACTATTGAAAACACGTTAATAGGGAGCGGCTACAGGAACAACCCCGTCCCCAAGTTTCTCATAAAACAGAAAAGTGGGATTTGTATGCAAATTCTTAACAGGGAGAACGCCACTGTGGCAGTGGCGTTGTATTAGCCTAGTCGAAAGAGGTTTTTATTTACAGAAAAAACTTAAGCAAAACTAAAGATCTAGAAGATTAGTGGAAATTTGGTTCACCATGGGTAAATTCTTTAAGAATACAAGGTTAAAAAAACTTTAGCCCCAAATTTGTATGAAAATCGTTATTTAGGAGGAATTTCAGGTTGGTTTCAGGTGTTTCTGATGCTAGAACGAGATTTTTTCGGCAGGAAGTAATACGTTCCGAAGAAATCCTTCAAAAAGTGTCGTGAGCCTGTTTACTGTATTAGAAAAGAAAGAAAACGAGGGAATGGAGAAAGAAAGTGAAAGAAAATTGTTGATACTATATTTTCATAGATAGTAATGTCCTTTTAACCAACGACCCGCGTGTTGCGCTTCGCGCAAGACATGGGAAAATAATTCGGACAAGGTACAGACATATATAATAATTTGGATATACATATATATATATATATATATATATATATATATATATATATATATATATATATATATATATATATATATATATATATATATATATATATATATATATATATATATATATATATATATATATATATATATATATATATATATATATATATATATATATATATATATATATATATATATATTCAAATAATATTATAGTTTATTCTGACTCTTTGTCAAGCCCTGAGTTGCTGTCTTCAGCTCCTCAGTGTAAGTTGGATATTGACACTTATCATTGTCTTAGTATTATAGATAATCTTGCCTCAAGTGGCATAAGAATTTATCTTCAGTATATTCCTAGCCCATTTGGTATAAGTGGTAATCATAAGGTTGATGAAATAGCAAAAAATTCTAGAAATATTGGCCAGCCAAGTGGGAGACCCCTCCCCATTAGAAATATTTGCCGTTGGAGAGTATCAGATATTATGTTTAATAAGAATAATCCAATTCTTTCCCCATTTTCCAAGAAGTATTTTTTCCAAAATGTATCATCAAATTCGTTCTGGAACAAATGGACTACATTTTCTTACATTCTCTTATCAGTTTCCTAATTCAAGTGGTTATGTTCCCCTGTCTCCTCTTTGCAGGTATTGTAATATGTATAATAAAACAATTGACAACTGCCTATTCGAATGTAATATGCTAACGTCTGCACAGCATACCTTGCTTTGTAAACTGTCAAAGTGCTTCAAACACCACTAAATCTTACTATCAGCCAAAAGCCTAGCCAACTAAAACTGCACACAGAGCATAGAAATCGACATCTATCATCTTATATTTGAACTCCTTGAGTTGAAAGATCTACTGAAAGATATCTGAGAATATCTAATAAATAAGAGACAACCAAGCCAGTAGCTCTGTAGCCCACAGAGTAAAGCAAAAGGAAAAGGGCTAAATAGTATCTACTGAAAAGCCCACCTGCTGTGAAATAGAAGAAGAAGAAGAAGCTTGCGCTGCGACACGCACATGGCCCGATAAGTTTAGTTGGATTAGTTCTAGATCATTTTTTTTGTCCGGTTATTTCAAACTTAGCACCAATCTTTCGAAACAAACACGGCAAAAGGTGGTCGTGGTTAAACCAAACTTCGCACAAATCTCTCAAAACAAATACGGAAAAATGCGGTCCAAACTTTTTGTTAGTTCTTTAACCTTTTTCAAAACCCTCGTCATTTCGTCCATGACAATATTAAAAGAATGTGTTACGAAAGTGCTACAAATTCAAGCACGTGTTACAGTGCACATGATGAAGTAGTGCTAAAATAGTTCTTTCGTGCTAAAGTCAGAAAAAGTTTTGCCCCTAATCTAATTCTACTTTTACCTTGCTTGCTTACCCTTCGTTCACCCTGCTCCACTTTCACGGAAGAACAACGACATATGTGATCCGCCAAAATTCATCTGTTTTTAGCTGCAGTTTTATGCGTCATAATGGTTAAACAGCTGTGAACTTTTTTTATTAACTTTTAGAATTTAATATGAATTATTCCAATGAATATGCTAGTAACAACCACAAGCCGAAGATATACAATATCTTTGGTTTATTATCACATAAAAATTTTGGGAACACGTTATTAGGTACAGTTGTAACACAATATTTAAAGATAACTTTATGATTAAACTCAGGCCTCCAAAAAAACGAAAAAAAAAATACGTGAGAACGTGGTTAATATAAAAGGCTTCGGAATCCCAAGAAGAAATAATACGGACAGATAAAAAACAAAACAAAAGAGAAAGGCACTTAGATCCATAAGGCACTAAGAGATTTAAGACTCAAAGGAGGCTAGGATATTATTTAGGTCGACTAGATCAGTTGTTTGGCCAGTTTCTTCGACTTAACAAGCCTTATAAATACCACTATTGAAAAGCAGCATACGCTTTGCAGGCTCAAATGTCGAACAACAAGAGCCCCATGCTGACAACTACAGCCAGAACACAAGTATTGAGTTCAACATGAGCAAGAGCATACAGTTATAGAAAAGGACCGTTCCACTATCGCATTGCTAATTGGAAAACTCAACAGGGTCAATGCCCCCTTGGCTAACTCACGAAAAGGAAATGCCCCAACAGCATCAAAATAAGGTAGGACAGCTATTCAGAACTGAGAGGAGTCTTTGGGGATTGTTCCTCCACACAAAAATGACCAGTTAACGTCCAACAGTCTCCTCCACTGATTCTCCGAGGTACTGAGATCAGTGGTAGCAGCAATTCTCAATGGCAAGTCACCAAATCGGGGTTGAAACTGAGACAAGCAAATCACAGGGGATAAAATTGTCAGCTATAGGAGCGAATCCAGAGCAGGATGCATTCGTTTAAGCACCACTTTAGACGCAGTTTTCAGGATCGCAAAACACCATATTTTGATTTCGCTTTTCTGTGTGTCTGAAAGTTTAGATTTGGCCAGTTCTATCAGGAACTCGTGTCCGTAATCAACTTGATCTGGCGGCAAATAATTGATTTCGAAGTCCATATTAACCATCAAAGACAATGCAAATGAGCAGAGTATCCTACTCAGGAGACTTAGTATCAAAATCTGCAGCTCTTCAAAAAGACAAAATTGGTCGGCGTGTGTGTGCTGAAACAGCAAGTTGATCCTTTGAAATTCGGACAGCAATGGCTTCAAGAACAAAATGAAAATTCTGTTTTGCTCATCTTGATACATAGCGTGTAGCACTCTGGCAGTATAGCAACGTTCTTTCTCTTTGGCTAGACTAAGGTGTGTGGTGAGCTCTAAGTACTGCTCATATATGTGAACCAAGGCATTGTACCGAGAGAGCCAGCGAGTATTCGAGGGAGAAATAATACGTAAGGGTGAATTTCCATCGTTTATCAACTTAGTTACATGTTGATATGTCTCCCTTTGAAGGAGGCTTACATTAAACCTTTATATGTTTCGGACATCATAAACTCAAGGTTCAAAGGGAGTTCACAGACCGCCTCTGAAGCACTATTATAGACAAGCTGCTTTTTAATATCTGGGAAGAGTTAGGTTAGGAAAACTAAGCTTTCAGTGATGAATCCAGGACCAAAAACATACTCTGGGAAGGTATTGCCATTCTACTATGTTAAACCCCTTCTGATTTCTAAGTCTTGGAATTTTGAAAAAAAAACACATTATATCTTAAGTTTAAGTTTCTTTTTCTCTGGTTTTAGTTTGAAAATGCAATTCCTGTTATTAGAGTAGAATTTTAAGCCACATCAAAGGTCTTTTTTCCTAAATTTAGGAAATGTATTTCCAGATCTTTGAAACTTCTCAAATTTGGATTGAGCAAAGTTGTAAAGCTGAAAACACTTTTTTTTTACATTTTTTTGAGCAGACTATCTATTTTGAATGGTTTCACATTTACAAAATAAAGTTTGTTAAGGTAATCAAACATTAGTGCCCTCTATTGGGTAAAGGATTAGATACGGGTTGGATGCTTCAAAATATATTCCAGGGACATAATTTAGTCTGTAGGCCCATCCCAGAAGGCTTCATCTTTTTAACCTGACCCTTTCCCAAGATAGCAACGAATAGCGTGTCTAGAATTTTACAATAAATAATTCAGACTATATATTTGCATTGGCGCCCATAAGGGAGAACAAAGGGGGAGCGCCTTCACCTTAGTACTCTTAGCATCATTAGTTACAGTAACTGTAGTTGCAGCACTAAAAGTACACACATAGTGCCTTCTGAATAGTTCAAAATCCTCCAGAATGTACTCTTAAAGATCTAACTAATTAATATAAGTTATTCTTGAGATATTACTTTGTCACCTTTTTGAAAGTCCACATGCTCATATTTTTTTTGATTTAGTTCAACGTCTGCCTAAATATTTCTTGTATTTGATTACTGAGGATGTTGTTATATTCTCTTTGGACTATTGCTCTGAGGGTTGGGGGGGGTGGGGTGGGGTGGGGGGGGGGGTGGAATTCTCAAAGTCATAATTTCTGGGCCTTTAAACTCTGCTGAATAAAATCGCTATCTCAAAATTTTGATTGGATGTGTTTGGGGAAGTGATTGACTAATCTCAGCAGCAATAAAATTACTTGTAAGACTCCTAACGCAGAGCCATCTCAGCTATGCATAAATAAATTCCTAATGGGGAAGCGTTACAGAATAGAAAGCGTTCCACGCGCTAAAGGAGGGCTCTTGTCTTTTTGGTGCATAGCCAAGGCTGAGCCAGCGTGATTTTGGAATTTTTGTCTGGTTCCAAACTTTCAGTCAAAATAAGCCCAAAATGAGCCCATGTTATTTATAAAAAAGCCCACGTTCCCACCCCATGATCCCCAAGCCCACTCCAAAATTCTGCCCCCCCCTGACGACTAAAACAAGCCCACGGGGCGGAAAACAAGCCCATCTGGCAACACAGCACTACTCAGTGCTCGCCAGATGCCAAGAACTACTCATTTGCCAGAAGATGAAATAAAACATCCGCCAGGCCCTTTGTAAACACGCCAAAAATACGCTAGATCCTGTAAGAACAAGGTTGCTAACACGGTCAGTTCCTAAAGTGTCAAAATTGCCCAAATTTGTGTGTTTCACAGCAATTTTCTATGCTACAGTCGAAGAAATATTGTGCGTATCTCGGCTTACGCAAAGACATGCATAAGGCTCGCTAAGTGTAATTGGATTGGTTTTCGGTAAATTTTTAATATTTTTTTTTTTGTCCGGATATTTCATACTTAGCACCAATCTTTTGAAACGAATACCGCAAAAAGACGGTTCTGGTTATATCAAACTTTTTTTGAAATCATATCAAACTTCAGTGTACGGGGGGGGGGGGTATTTTAATTGGGAAAACTTTCCATGGAGGGGTTTTCCTTGGAGGGAGGAATTGCCATGGTGGGGGAGCCGAATTTCTCGGTATTACTTAAATACGATCAAAAATGGAATTAAAAAAAAAGGTTTTAAAACTGAAAGTAAGGAGACTGAACTGAAACTTTTATAACTAAAAATAAAATTTAAAACGAACAGAAGCTTGTACGTAAATGAGGAGAATTGCCTCCTCCTCAATAGTTCACTTTTTATACTAAAATTATTTTTGGACTTCTAAAACAGCTTATTATTCTAATTAAACGGCCTTTGTGTTTCAGGAATCGTTCTTAAAGAACTGGAGCAAAAAGTCAAACTTTCCGTAAAGAGCGAGTTATTGAGGAGGGGCATCCTCCCTCATGTATTTAATAATTTCTGTTCGTTTTAAGTTTTGATATTGCTCCTTAATTTCAGTTGAAAAAAATCCTTTAATCATATGCAGCGCAATAGCGCTGCCAAAGTAAAGAACGATGTTAGCACAATGTATTATTTATTTTTGTTGGTCTTAGACCAGGGCACTTCGTATCGAAGGAGTTATCGTAGAAAATTTGAAAAGGGCTTATTTGACTGGAAATTGGAGTGGCTTGTGCCCTTTTCAATGATCGAAAGAGATTTGAAGGCAACTAACATCCCTTCCACTCCCACCATTTCCACAAACACATCCAAGCAAAATTTTGAGATAGGCATTTTGTTCAACGTAGTTGAAAGATCTAAAAATTGTGTCTTTGAGGAGGACACTCTCCCCTAAGTCCTCAGGGCAAGGGATGTAATTTATGCCCTGGAGGTATATATGGTTTTTGTTGAAAGCGTTGTCGTAGAAACTTCAAAAAGGGCTCATTCAATTGGAAATTCAAAGGGCTAGTGCCCTTTTTATAGTAGAAAGTGATTAGAGGGCAACTACCCCCCCACTCACGCCCACCATTTCCCAAAACACATCCAATTAAAGTTTTGAGAGAGCCATTTTGTTCAACGTAGTTGAAAATCTGGAAATTAGGTCATTGAGGATGACAAACCCCTCACAGCCCTTTTCTAGTGCCGTTTTTAAGGGTCAAAGGTGAACGGAAGGCAACTAACACCCCTTCGGGGCCAACCATTTCCACAAACACATCCAATCAAAATTTGAGATTGCCATTTTGTTCTACGTAATTGATTTCCATTTAGAAATTATGTTTTTGAGGAGGCGAGGGCAGCAAGTTATGCCCTGGGAGTAGAAAAGGGGGTACCAGCCCCACGATTCACCCCTGCTGCCACCTACAACTTTTTTTACATAATTTATGCATGTTTTTATGGTTTTTGTCAGTGAGAATGAAAAAACAGGAACTTTCTCACATTTATGGATGGATGGATGGATGGATGGATGGATGGATGGATGGATGGATGGATGGATGGATGAATGGATGTATGGATGGATGGATGGATGAATGGATAGATGGATGGATGGATGGATGGATGAATAGATGAATGGATGGATGAATGGATGGATGAATGGATGGATGGATGGATGGATGAATGGATGCATGGATGGATGAATGGATGAATGGATGGATGGATGGATGGATGGCAGTGAGAATGGAAAAACAGAAACTTTCTCACTTTAATGGATTATTGAGTCTAATGGGGGCAGGTCAATGACACTTCCTTCATGTTGTTGCTCTCAGCGAATGTTATGAGTTTCCCGGAAACCGTTAGATCACGTGCTTCCTTCTCAGCCAATCAGAGGGCTTGCTTACATAACAATTCGACCTTGAGATTTCGTATATAACGGGCATGCAATGTAATTAAATTATCAGAAAGTATTTTGACACAATGGATAAATTTGATGAATTAGAAGCCATGCCAACTTCAATTTACCATGTAAGCTCCGTTTTATTTTCAAAATAAAATTATTTTCCTTGGTCACCCTCCAGTATATTTAGGTAAGTACCCCCCCCCTCAAACCTAACCACCTTGCAATCTTTATACTCGATGGAAAAAGTAAAATATATTCTTTTACCCTCAAAACCTAACCCCCCCCCATTTTTTTTACAATCGAATTCTCGCAAATAGAATTAATTATCCTTTCGTTAAATTATTGTTTTTTATTTTCAAATAAAATTATCTTCCTTGGTCACCCTCCAGTATATTCAGGTGGTCACCCCCCCCCCCCATACAATACAAACATCACTATACAATGTTTATCCTCGGTGAAAAACGTAAAATATATTCTTTTACCCTCGAAACCTAACCCCCCGCCAATGTTTTACAACCAAATTCTCGCACAAAGAAATAATTATCATTTCGTTAACGTCCGTCCTTCTATATTTCCAGCTAAAGCGACCACTGACTTCTCTCAATTTTTAATGAAAATGCCGTTCTGTTTTGACACAAGACTCCAGTGCGAGGTTAAAATTAGCTGTCAGCCCTTTCCAATGTGTTTACGAACGCGGCAGCCAAAGTCAAAAGGAACTATTTCTCCGTCAAAATTAAAACACTTTGAGGCAATTGTAATAATTAGGCGCAGACGCAATGCGCTATTTTGGAGAAGTGAAACAGATTATTTTCAAGCTTTCTTTCGTTAAAGTTTCTTTTATATTCACAGGAGGGGAGCGTGAATCCAGGATTTTTTCTGGAGAGGGGGTTAGCACTTTTAATAGTGATAAAATGGAAATGAAAGATTGTTTTTACCATAATTGTTTTCAACTTCAGTGTCTAACCATTTCTCTTTGATATTTTAGTGATTTTAGCTATAGCATTTGAATAAAAGCTAGTAAGATATGCCTTTCGCTTGAATATATCGCAAGATTAACTCAATGAGAGGGATGGCTTAATTTTCCTAAATTTAGAGGGGGGGCGTGAATCCCGGATTTTTGTTGGGGAGGGGGTTAACGCTTTTAATGGTGACAAAATAGAAATGAAAAGATAATTGTTTCTTACTTCAGTGTCTAACCATTTCTCTTCGAAATTTAGCGATTTTAGCTATAACAATTTTCCTAAATTTAGGGGGGGGGGAGGGCGTGAATCCGTGATTTTTGTTGGGGAGGGGGTTAACGCTTTTAATGGTGACAAAATAGAAATGAAAGATTATTTCTATCATAATTTTTTTCTACTTCGTTGTGCGAACCATTTCTCTTTGATATTTTAGTGATTTTAACTGTAACATTTGAATAAAAGGTAGTAAGATATATTCTCTATTGATCTGGCATGCGCTTGAATAAAAACTGAACTGTCGTATAATAATGCATTTAGTTATTTCTGAGAAAAGTTGAATTTATTATAATCAAACTATGATTTTCAGAGTTTAGGTTGCTTTCGACAAAGATTTCTCTTTACATACGGCAAATTTCCACATGGTGACTGATCCATGGCCCTTCTAAATATGATAGAAGCTACTACACCCTGCTTCAATCTCTTTCTACGTATTCAAACTGAATGTTCGTATAACAATGCTTTGAGTTATTCCTCAGAAAATTGACCCCTCCAAATATTTACTCAGAGGAACGGGTGCTGAAATGTAAAACGTTACTTATTTGCCAATCATTTTCACAGTTTTCAAGTTGGGATCTTTGAAGACACTCCCTCCTTCTCGGTCTATTCTATGAAAGTGAGCTGTATTTGTTAGAGTTTCAGAAACATTACATATTTATTTAATTTAAACACTTTTTTTTCAGATATAATAATGTTTGGTGTGATTGACACAGAATATATTGGTCTGAAATATTCCTCAACTGGCATTATTTTCGAAGCAGCTTTCTTACTCCTAGACAATCAACGACGTGAAATTCATTGCTATAAATGGAACATCAGATACAATATGTATAAGTACAAGAAAAACAGATGGAGTCCACACTAAATTTTATAAATCGAAATGGCTTTTACGCTAAAACCATACGAACACATAATGAAAATGGCTGTGAAATAAAACTAGTACAAGAGGAAATTCAGGAAATATGCAGTTTGTTTGGTGTGCAAGCTGTTTATGTTAAGGGAAACGTGCCAACTGATAAACTATTACTAGAAAAATGTGATAAAAACATAGTATTATTCAATTTAGAAGACTTCAAATGTGAGAAATACCTGCATTCAGTCCATGACCCAGAAGATGAAGTTAGATATTTCACTCAATGGATACCGGAAAAGATACCTGACATGGAAAAATGCATCAGATATCCAAAGTCCTAAACTTGCTCCTCCTCATATCAAATGGATTAAGCTTCTTTTTTTAAATATGTTATTATTTTTTTTTTCAAATGTTTTTAAATATGTTTAAGCAATAAATATCTTAAGCCTCAACCGTTTTATTCTTTAGAATAGTCTATCGCCATGAAAATTATAATTTCAGATTCAACATGTCAGGGCACACACTTTCAAGTTCAGCATGTTGGAGAACCCTAAATAGTTACCCCTAAAAAGGTAAGTTAACCCTTAAAGGTTAAAGAATTTCCCTGAAATTACACTTTCAGATCCAACAGATCAGGGTATAAACTTTCAGGTTCAGCATGTAGGAGAACCCTAAATGCTCATCCCTAAAAAGGTAAGTTAACCCTAAACGCTTAAAGAATTTCTCTGAAATCATACTTTCAGATTCAGCATGTAGGAGAACCCTAAATGCTCATCCCTAAAAATGGTAAGTTAACCCTAAACGCTTAAAGAATTTCTCTGAAATCACACTTTCAGGTTAGGTAGGACCCCGACCCACGCTACCCCAACCCCGAAGTAACCCCCCGGCCCCAAAGCCCCCAGGGACCCCAAAGACCCTCCGGACCCCGCAATACTTTTCAAAAGGCTTTATTATATCTTTTCAGAACATGTTCTTTTCTTAATATCCTTCCTAAACCCATTTTACAAGTTGAAGTACCCATACTTTTCACCAACAACTTTACTTTACAGCTTTTGAATGCTCCAACACCAAGCAATACTTTTCAAATGGCATTTCAGAACAAGTTATTTTCTTAATTTCCTTCCTAAACCCATTTTACAAATTGAAGTACCCACCTTTTTCACCCCCAACTTTACTTTACAGATTTTTTAATGCCCCAACACCAAGCAATACTTTTCAAAAGTCAATTCAGAACCAGTTCCTTTCTTAATGTCCCTCATAAAACCTTTTTACAAACTGAAGTACCCATCCTTTTCACACACAAAATTACTTTACAGCTCTTGAAGACCACAACATCAAGCAATACTTTTCAATGCATTTCACAGCAAGTTCATTTCTTAATGTCCCTCCTAAAACCATTTTATAAGTTGAGGTTCCCATCCGTTTCAACCCAAAACTTTACTTTACAGCTTTAGAATGCCCCCAAGACCTAGAAATACTTTTCAAAAGGCATTTCAGAACAAGTTCTTTTCTGAATGAACCTCCTAAACCCATTTTACAAGTTGAAGCACCCATACTTTTCACCCTCGACTTTATTCTACTGCATTTTTTAATGCTTCAACACAAAGCAATACTTATCAAATGAAATTTCAGAACAAGCTATTTTCTCAATGTCCTTCCTAAACCCATTTTACAAGTTGAAGTTCACATCCTTTTAACCAACAACTTTACTTTACAGCCTTTTGAATGCCCCAACTCCAAGCAATACTTTTCAAAAGGCATTTCAGAACCAGTTCCTTTTCTTAATTTCCATCATAAAACCTTTTACAAATTGAAGTACCCATCCTTTTCACACACAACACTACTTTACAGTATTTTGAATGCGCCAATACCACGCAATACTTTTCAAATGCATTCCAGAACAAGTTTTTTTTCATAATTTCCCTCCTAAACCCATTTTACAAGTTGAAGTGCCCATCCTTTTCACCCACAACTTTACTTTACAGCTTTTTGAATACCCAACATCAAGCAATACTTTTCAAATACATTTCAGAACAAGTTTTTTTTCATAATGTCCATCCTAAACGCATTTTACAAATTGAAGTACCCATCCTTTTTCACCCACAACTTTACTTTACAGCTTTTGAATGCACCAACACCAAGCATTACTTTGCAAAGGCATTTCAGAACAAGTTCTTTTCTTAATGTTCCTCCTAAACCCATTTTACAAGTTGAAGTACTCATCCTTTTCACCATAACTTTAGTATACTACTTTTTTAATGCTCCAAACACCATGCAATACTTCTCAAATGACATATCAGGAGCTAATTTTCTCATTGATGTGAAGAAAAGTTCAAGTTCTTTTCCTAACTATCCATATGAAAAGAAATAAGTTACAGATCAATTGTATTTTTCAAGAAAGATTAAAAATTTTCCACTTCAGTTCAGATTTTTCTCAAAGAGATGGAAAAATTTTAAATTACTGTTCTAAATTTTTCATAGAAGATACAAAAAGTCATACGTTGATCATGAAAAGTTAACTCAAGTATGAATTTTATTAAAGAACTTACAGTTCAATTCTAATTTCTCCAGAGAAAAATAAAAATCTTCCTCTGCAGTTCTTAATTTCACAAAGACACAAAGAAATTTAAATTTCTCTTCTGAATTTTCGTAGAGAAAAGAAAAAGTTATAGTTCAATTCTATTTTTTTCAAAGAAAATGAAAAATCTCCAACTTTTTAATAAACATTCTAAGCGCCTAACATGCTAACGTTTCCTAAGATAATAGAAATATAACAAAGTAATGCATAAAATATTTTTATTGAAGTGACAACATAAAAATATGTTACAGACATTCTTTTACATTATTAACATCATCGAACAGCATTGAACATTCTGAATCTGTACCATAAAATAATTTATCAAGTTCTCTCTCTCTTGATACTAGAGTTACTCGCTTCTCTTAGTTCATAACCACTAGAATAATCATTCATCCATTTGAGTCATATACAACTTCCACTGGGAATGTCACCTACTGATTCAATACACGTTTCATCATAGGTATTATTTGATTCATTGACTATATGATCAATAGTGGTAATAATACACACTTGTGCTTCATTTTCCAATCAATTTGTCATTATATTCATTAGTAATATTGTCTGCCAATACTCTTTTTATTTTACCTGCAATTTCACTGTCTATTATCACATTATTTTTACAGAGGCAGCAGTTTTGGCACGTTGACAAGATATGATTTATAATGTTGGTGCAGCAGTAGGCTCTTTTTTTCTTTACTGATTTCATTCGAATGCTAACACCGGAAAGATGACAATAAGATCTATCAACAGCTAACATGTTACCAGAACCATTAGCTAGAAGTTGCCCATCTTCATCGACTATCATTTTTAAGTTGGCATTCTCTTTGAGCACTAACTTCTCTGGAAATGATACTTTCACATATCCACCTTTTGAATGATGAAAATTCTTGACTACTCCAAAGGAATTTAACTCCTCACTGTCATGACATCGTAGGCACACAGTCCCAATAAAGTATCCACTACTACTTGTCCCAAAGTTCTAATATAACTCTTTGACAGCATTCAAGGCAACATTGACTTTAAAATCTTCACACGCTTTCTGCGAATAATTCTGTTTCACCTCTTTTTTAAAATATGTTTAGGTGTTTATCCATCCAATGGTAAAAAATGACTGATTTAACACACGTAATAAACTCGATAGTCTCGATAACCTACCATGGAGTACCACTGGGAAAGCCGCTCCCAATGTAAGAGCAGCCATAGAGTACGTTTGCTACACCTGCAAGCATGCATAGTGAAAGAAAAATACAAAGTCGACCTGGGGGGCTTTTCCGGCGAGTATGGTTAGGTTAGGTTAGGTTAGACTAGATTAAGTTAGGTTAGATTAGGTTAGGTAAAGTCAGGTTAGGTAAGTTAGGTTAGCTAAGTTAGGCTAGGTTAGCTAGTAAACATCTCTCCATTTTTAAGTTAGGTTAGGTTAGGCTAGATTAAGTTATGTTAGGTTAAGTTAGGTTAGGTTAGCCTATGTACGCGCGCGTACGTAGGCTAACCTAACCTAACATAACTTAATCTAGCCTAACCTAACCTAGCTTAAACATGGAGAGATGTTTACTAGCTAACCTAGCCTAACTTAGCTAACCTAACCTAACTTACCTAACCTGACTTTACCTAACCTAATCTAACCTAACTTAATCTAGTCTAACCTAACCTAACCTAACCTAACCATACTCGCCGGAAAATCCCCCCAGGTCGACTTTGTATTTCTCTCTCACTATGCATGCTTGCGGGTGTAGCAAACGTACTCTATGGTTGCTCTTATAATGGGAGCGGCTTTCCCAGTGGTACCCCATGGTAGGTTATCGAGACTATCGAGTTTATTACGTGCGTTAAATCAGTCATTTTTTACCATTGGAGGGATAAACACCTAAACATATTTTAAAAAAAGACGTGAAAATGAATTATTCGAAGAAAGTGTGTGCACATGATAAAGTCATTGTTGCCTTGAATGCTGACAAAGAGATATATTTGAACTATGGGACAAGTAGTAGTGGAGATCTTATTGGGAATGTGTGCCTACATTGTCATGACAGTGAGGAGTTAAATTCCTTTGGAGTAGTCAAGAATTTTCATCATTCAAAAGGTGGATATGTGAAAGTATCATTTCCAGAGAAGTTAGTGCTCAAAGAGAATACCAACTTAAAAATAATAGTCGATGAAGATGGGCAACTTCTAGCTAATGGTTCTGGTAACATGCTAGCTGTTGATAGATCTTATTGTCATCTTTCCGGTGTTAGCATTCGAATGAAATCAGTAAAGAAAAGAAGAGCCTACTGCTGCACCAACATTATAAATCATATCTTGTCAACGTGCCAAAACTGCTGCCTCTGTAAAAATAATGTGATAATAGACAGTGAAATTGCTGGTAAAATAAAAAGAGCATTGGTAGACAATATTACTAATGAATATAATGACAAATTGATTGGAAAATGAAGCACAAGTGAGCATTATTACTACTATTGATCATATAGTCAATGAATCAAATAATACCTATGATGAAACGTGTATTGAATCAGTAGGTGACATTCCCAGTGGAAATTGTATATGACTCAAATGGATGAATGATTATTCTAGTGGTTATGAACTAAGAGAAGCGAGTAACTCTAGTATCAAGAGAGAGAGAACTTGATAAATTATTTTATGGTACAGATTCAGAATGTTCAATGCTGTTCGATGATGTTAATAATGTAAAATAATGTCTGTAACATATTCTTATGTTGTTACTTCAATAAAAAAATTTTATGCATTACTTTGTTATATTTCTATTATCTTAGGAAACGTTAGCATGTTAAGTGCTTAGAATGTTTATTAAAAAGTTGGAGATTTTTCATTTTCTTTGAAAAAAAATAGAATTGAACTATAACTTTTTCTTTTCTCTACGAAAATTCAGAAGAGAAATTTAAATTTCTTTGTGTCTTTGTGAAATAAAGAACTGCAGAGGAAGATTTTTATTTTTCTCTGGAGAAATTAGAATTGAACTGTAAGTTCTTTAATAAAATTCAGACTTGAGTTAACTTTCCATGATCAACGTATAACTTTTTCTATCTTCTATGAAAAATTCAGAACATTAATTTTAAATTTTTTCATCTCTTTGAGAACTATTTGAACTGGAGTGGAAATTGTTAATTTTTCTTGAAAAAAAAAATTGATCTGTAACTTATTTCTTTTCATAGGGATATTTAGGAAAAGAACTTGAATTTTTATTAACTCAAATGAGAAAATTAGCTCCTGAAATGTCATTTGAGAAGTATTGCATGGTGTTTGGAGCATTCAAAAAGTAGTATACTAAAGTTATGGTGAAAAGGACGAGTACTTCAACTTGTAAAATGGGTTTAGGAGGAACATTAAGAAAAGAACTTGTTCTGAAATACCTTTGCAAAGTATTGCTTGGTGATGGAGCATTCAAAAGCTGTAAAGTAAAGTTGTGGGTGAAAAAGGATGGGTACTTCAATTTGTAAAATGCGTTTAGGACGGTAACTATGAAACAAACTAGTTCTGAAATGCCTATGAAAAGTATTGCTTGATGTTGGGTATTCAAAAAGCTGTAAAGTACAGTTGTGGGTGAAAAGGATGGGCACTTCAACTTGTAAAATGGGTTTAGGATGGACATTATGAAAAAAAACTTGTTCTGAAATGTATTTGAAAAGTATTTCTTGGTATTGGCGCATTCAAAAGACTGTAAAGTAAAGTTTTGTGTGAAAAGGATGGGTACTTCAATTTGTAAAAAGGTTTTATGATGGACATTAAGAAAAGGAACTGGTTCTGAAATGCCTTTTGAAAAGTATTGCTTGGTGTTGGCGCATTCAAAAGACTGTAAAGTAAAGTTGTTGGTGAAAAGGATGGGAACTTTAACTTTTAAAATGGGTTTAGGAAGGACATTGAGAAAATAACTTGTTCTGAAATGCCATTTGAAAAGTATTGCTTGGTGTTGGAGCATTGAAAAATGCAGTATAGTAAAGTCGTGGGTGAAAAGTATGGGTGCTTCAACTTGTAAAATGGGTTTAGGAGGGGCATTAAGAAAGGAACTGGTTCTGAAATGCCTTTTGAAAAGTATTGTTAGGTGTTGGGGGCATTCTAAAGCTGTAAAGTAAAGTTGTGGGTTGAAAAGGATTGGTACCTCAACTTGTAAAATGGGTTTAGGAGGGACATTAAGAAAAGAACTTGTTGTGAAATGCATTGAAAAGTATTGCTTGATGTTGTGGTCTTCAAGAGCTGTAAAGTAATTTTGTGTGTGAAAAGGATGGGTACTTCAACTTGTAAAAAGGTTTTATGAGGGACATTAAGAAAGGAACTGGTTCTGAATTGCCTTTTGAAAAGTATTGCTTGGTGTTGGGGCATTCAAAAAGCTGTAAAGTAAAGTTGTGGGTGAAAAGGATGGGTACTTCAACTTGTAAAATGGGTTTAGGAAGGACATTAAGAAAATAACTTGTTCTGAAATGCCATTTGAAAAGTATTGCTTGGTGTTGGAGCATTCAAAAGCTGTAAAGTAAAGTTGTGGGTGAAAATTATGGGTACTTCAACTTGTAAAATAGGTTTGGGAAGGATATTAAGAAAAGAACTTGTTCTGAAAAGATATAATAAAGCCTTTTTAAAAGTATGGGGGGGTCGGGAGGGTGTTGGGGGGCCCGGGGGGGTTTGGGGCCGGGGGGTTACTTCGGGGTTGGGGTAGCGTGGGTCGGGGTCCTACCTAACCTGAAAGTGTGATTTCAGAGCAATTCTTTAAGCGTTTAGGGTTAACTTACCTTTTTTAGGGATGAGCATTTAGGGTTCTCCTACATGCTGAATCTGAAAGTGTGATTTCAGAGAAATTCTTTAAGCGTTTAGGGTTAACTTACCTTTTTAGGGATGAGCATTTAGGGTTCTCCTACATGCTGAACCTAAAAGTTTATACCCTGATCTGTTGGATCTGAAAGTGTAATTTCAGGGATATTCTTTAACCTTTTAGGGTTAACTTACCTTTTTAGGGGTGAGTATTTAGGGTTCTCCCGCATGCTGAACTTTAAAGTGTGGTCCCTGACATGTTGAATCTGAAAGTATACTTTTCATTGCGATAGACTATTGTAGGGAATAAAACGGTTGAGGCTTAAAATATTTATTGCTTAAACATATTTAAAAACATTTGAAAAAAATAATGACATATTTAAAAAAAGAAGCTTAATCCATTTGATATGACGAGGAGCAAGTTTAGGATTTTGGATATCTGATGCATTTTTCCATGTCAGGTATCTTTTCCGGTATCCATTGAGCGAAATATCTAACTTCATCTTCTGGGTCATGGACTGAATGCAGGTATTTCTCACATTTGAAGTCTTCTAAATTGAATAACGCTGTCTTTATCACATTTTTCTAGTAAGAGTTTATCAGTTGGCACGTTTCCCTTAACATAAACAGCTTGCCCACAGAAAAAACTGCTTATTTCCTGAATTTCCTCTTGTACGTGTTTTATTTCATAGCCATTTTCATTATGTGGTCGTATGGTTTTAGCGTAAAAGCGATTTCGATTTATAAAATTTAGTGTTGGACCCCATCTGTTTTTCTCGTACTTATACATATTGTATCTGATGTTCCATTTATAGAAATGAATTTCACGTCGTTGATTGTATGTGAGTAAGAAAGCTGCTTCGAAAATAATGCCAGTTGAGGAATATTTAAGACCAATATTTTCCGTGTCAATCACACCAAACATTATTATATCTGAAAAAAAAGTGTTTAAATTAAATAAATATGTAATGTTTATGAAACTCTAACAAATACAGCTCACTTTCATAGAATAAACTGAGAAGGAGGGAGTGTCTTCAAAGATCCCAACTTGAAAACTGTGAAAATGATTGGCAAATAAGTAACGTTTTACATTTCAACAACCGCCCCTCTGAGTAAATATTTGGAGGGGTCAATTTTCTGAGGAATAACTCAAATCATTGTTACACGAATATTCAGTTTAAATACGTAAAAAGAGATTGAAGCATGGTGTAGTAGCTTTTATCATATTTGGAAAGACCATGGATCAATCACAATATGGATCTTTACCGTATGTAAAGAGAATTCTTTGTCAAAAGAAACATAATCTCTGAAAATCATAGATTGATTATAATAAATTCAACTTTTCTCAGAAATAACTCAAAGCATTATTATACGAACGTTCAGTTTTTTATTCAAGCGCATGCCAGATCAATAACGAATATATCTTACTACCTTTTAATCAAATGCTATAGTTAAAATCGCTAAAATGTCAAAGAGAAATGGTTCGCACAACGAAGTAGAAAACAATTATGATAAAAACAATCTTTCATTTCTATTTTGTCACCATTAAAAGCGTTAACCCCCTCCCCAACAAAAATCACGGATTCACGCCCCCCCCCTAAATTTAGGAAAATTGTTATAGCTAAAATCGCTAAATTTCGAAGAGAAATGGTTAGACACTGAAGTAAGAAACAATTATCTTTTCATTTCTATTTTGTCACTAATAAAAGCGCTAACCCCCTCCCCAACAAAAATCCTGGATTCACGCCCCCCCCCCTAAATTTAGGAAAATTAAGCCATCCCTCTCATTGAGTTAATCTTGCGATATATTCAAGCGAAAGGCATATAAAAAAAGAATATATCTTACTAGCTTTTATTCATATGCTATAGCTAAAATCACTAAAATATCAAAGAGAAATGATTAGACACTGAAGTTGAACACAATTAAGGTAAAAACAATCTTTCATTTCTATTTTGTCAGTAATAAAAGCGCTAACCCTCTCTCCAGAAAAAATCCTGGATTCACGCTCCCCTCCTGTGAATATAAAAGAAACTTTATCGAAAGAAAGCTTGAAAATAATCTGTTTCACTTCTCCAAAATAGCGCATTGCGTCTGCGCCTAATTATTACAATTGCCTCAAAGTGTTTTAATTTTGACGGAGAAATAGTTCCTTTTGACTATGGCTGCCGCGTTCGTAAACACATAGGAAAAGGGATGACAGCTAATTTTAACCTCGCACTGGAGTCTTGTGTCAAAACAGAACGGCATTTTCATTAAAAAATGAGAGAAGTCAGTGGTCGCTTTAGCTGGAAATATAGAAGGAAGGAATTTAACGAAATGAGAATTATTTCTTTTTACGAGAATTTGGTTGTAAAACAAGGGGGGGGGTTAGATTTCGAGGGTAAAAGAATATATTTTACGTTTTTCACCGAGTATAAAGATTGTATAATGATGTTTGTATTGTATGGGGGGAGGGGGTGACCACCTGAATATACTGGAGGGTGACCAAGGAAAATTATTCTATTTGAAAATACAAAACAAGAATTTAACGAAAGGATAATTAATTCTATTTGCGAGAATTTGATTGTAAAAAAAATGGGGTGGGATTAGGTTTTGAGGGTAAAAGAATATATTTTACGTTTTCCATCGAGTATAAAGATTGCAAGGTGGTTAGGTTTGAGGGGGGGGGGGTACTTACCTAAATATACTGGAGGGTTACCAAGGAAAATAGTTTTATTTTGAAAATAAAAACGGAGCTTACATGGTAAATTGAAGTTGGCATGGCTTCTAATTCATCAAATTTATCCATTGTGTCAAAATACTTTCTGATAATTTAATTACATTGCATGCCCGTTATATACGAAATCTCAAGGTCGAATTGTTATGTAAGCAAGCCCTCTGATTGGCTGAGAAGGAAACACGTGATCTAACGGTTTCCGGGAAACTCATAACATTCGCTGAGAGCAACAACATGAAGGAAGTGTCATTGACCTGCCCCCATTAGACTCAATAATCCATTAAAGTGAGAAAGTTTCTGTTTTTCCATTCTCACTGCCATCCATCCATCCATCCATCCATCCATCCATCCATTCATCCATTCATACATCCATCCATACATCCATCCATCCATCCATCCATCCATCCATCAATCCATCCATCCATCCATCCATTCATCCATCCATCCATTCATCCATTCATCCATCCATCCATTCATCCATCCATCCATCCATCCATCCATCCATCCATCCATCCATCCATCCATCTATCCATTCATCCATTCATCCATCCATTCAATCATCCATCCATCCATCCATCCATCCATCCATCCATCCATCCATCCATCCATCCATCCATCCATCCATCCATTCATCCATTCATCCATTCATCCATCCATCCATACATCCATCCATCCATACATCCATCCATCCATCCATCCATCCATCCATCCATTCATCCATCCATCCATCTATCCATCCATCCATCCATCCATTCATCCATCCATTCATCCATCCATTCATCCATCCATCCATCCATCAGTCCAACCATCCATCCATTCATCCATTCATCCATCCATCCATTCATCCATTCATCCATCCATTCATCCATTCATCCATCCATCCATCCATCCATACATCCATAGATCCATCCATACATCCATCCATACATCCATTCATCCATCCATCAATCCATTCATCCATCCATCCATCCATAAATCCATCCATCCATCCATTCATCCATTCATCCATCCATCCATCCATCCATCCATCCATCCATCCATCCATCCATCCATCCATCCATAAATGTGAGAAAGTTCCTGTTTTTTCATTCTCACTGACAAAAACCATAAAAACATGCATAAATTATGTAAAAAAAAGTTGTAGGTGGCAGCAGGGGTGAATCGTGGGGCTGGTACCCCCCTTTCCCCTTTCGTGCCCATCCTTTTCCCAAACACCTGCAATCAACATTTTGAGATATACAATTGTAAGTTATGCCCTGGGGGCATATAAGGATTTTCATAGAAAGCGTTGTCTTAGAAACTTCGAAAAGGGCTCATTTGATTGGAAATTTAAAGGGCTAGTGCACTCTTTAAGATTATAAAGTGATTGGAGGGTAGCTAACCCTCCTCTCAAGCCCGCCATTTTCTCAAATACATTCATTCATAATTTTGAGACAGCCACTTTGAGCAACGTAGTTGAAAATTCTGGAAATTATGTCTTTGAGGATGAAAAACCCCTCATACCCCTCCAGGACAAGGGTTGTAAGTTATGCCCTTGGAGCATATAGGTTTTTATTAAAAGTGTTGTCGTAGAAACTTCAAAAAGGGTTCATTCAATTGGAAATTGAAAGGGCTAGTGCCCTATTTAATAGTCGAAAGTAATTGGAGGGCAACTAACCCCCCTCTCAGCCTACCATTTCCCCAAACACATGCAATCAAATTTTGAGATATCTATTTTGTTCAATGCAGCTGAAAGTTTTGGAAATTAGGTCTTTGAGGATGATAACCCCCCCCCTCCCCCCACATCCCTCAGGGCAAGGATTTGTTTTTATAGAAAGCGTTGTCGTAGAAACTTCAAAAAAGGGCTCATTCGATTCGAAATCGAAAGGGCTAGTGCCCTTTCTAATAGTAGAAAATGATTGGAGGGCAACTTTTCCCCCTCTCACGCACACCATTTCCCCAAGCACATCCAATCAAAATTTTGAGATAACCATTTTTTCAACGTATTTGAGAGTGAAAGAAATTAGGTTTTTAAGGATTACAACCCCCCACAGCCCTCAGGGTAAGGGTTGTAAATTTTGCCCTGGAGGTATATAAGTTTTTTACAGAAAGTGGTGTTGTAGAAACTTAAAAAAGGGCTCCTTCGATTGGAAATTGAGAGAGCTAGTGATCTTTTTATTAGTTGAAAGTGATCGAAGGGCAACAAACTAACCTCTCTCACCCACCACTTCCGCAAACACATCCAATCAAAATCTTGAGATAGCCATTTTGTTCAGCGTAGTTTAAAGTTATGGAAATTAGGTCTTTGAGGATGACCCCCCCCACAATCCTCAGAGCAAGGGTTGTAAGTTATGCCCTGGGGGCAAATAAGGTTTTTTATAGAAAGTATTGTCGTAGAAACTTCAAAAAGGGCTCATTAAAATGGAAATTGAAAGGGTTAGTGCCCTTATTAATAATTGAAAGTGATTGGAGCACAACTAACCCCCCTCTCATGCCCACCATTTTCCAGAACACATTCAACCAAAATTGTGAGATAGCAATTTTGACCAACGTAGTTCAAAGGTCTTTGAGGATGACAGGCCCCTTACAGCTCCCAGGGCAAAAGTTGTAAGTTATGCCCTGAGGGTATATAAGGTTTTTATAGAATGCATTGTCATAGAAACTTCAAAAAGGGCTCATTCAATTTTGAAATGAGATGGTTAGTGCTCTTATTAATAGTCAAAAGCGATCGGAGGGTGAATGCCCCCCCACGCCCACCATTTCCCCAAATCCGATCAACATTTTGATATTGCAATTTTGTTGAACGTAGTTTAAGGGTCCAGAAATTATGTTTATGAGTATGAGAACACCCCCCCTCCTTCCAGCCCTTAGGGCTAAATGTTTTTATAGAAAGTGTTGTCGTAAAAAAATTCAAAAAGGGCCTTATAGATTGGAAACTGAGAGGTCTATTGTCCTTCTTAATAGTCGAAAGTAATCGGAGGGTGAATCACCCCTTCCCCATGGCCATCATTTCCCCAAACATTTTCGACCAATATATTGATATGGCCATTTTGTTCAAAGTAGTTTAAAGGTCTGGAAATTATATCTTTGAGGATTAAAACCATCCCGCTATAGCCCTCAGGACAAGGGATGTAAGTTATACCATTGGGGCATATAAGGTTTTTCTGGAAAATTTTGTCCTCAGAGCTTCAAAAAGGGCTCATTCGATTGAGAACTGAGAGGACTAGTGACTTTTTTATTAGTCGAAAGTGACCAGAGGGCCTCATAAAAGGTTCTATAAGAGCCCTATCCCATTTCCTATGAGAACCCTCTGACGTCACACTCTCGCACCTGTACCATGCAGTCAGCTGTTCCTGCCGGAGACCTGTTTCTAGGCAATATTTCAAACGCATGCCCTTTGACGTCATGCACCCCTGTTTCTATGTAATGTGGCACACCCCCTTGAATTTCTGTGACAAGCCCTCTGACGTCACAAAACCCCTATCAAGTTCTCAGGACAGCCCTCTGACTTCATGTGACACACCCCCGTTTCAAGCGCTCGTCTTGTTTCTAGGCAAGATTTCTAGTGCATGTATCGACACCGTACACCCCCTTTTGTTTTTTTATGACAAACCCTCTGACGTCATGTAACACACCCCTTTGTTATTCTATGACAAGCCCTCTGACGTCATGTGACACACACCCCTTTGAAGCACATGTTATATCAAGCGACACACCCTCGCCTTTAAAGGGTCAGATAACTGGATATACCAACCCCTCATGCCGTCACACCTAGGCAATTTTGTTACCGGTTCTATTAAAGGGAACGCAGTTGCCAAGTGTTCCCATACTTTCGTTTTCACTCGAAATACCCAAAGAGTTTTTCATTAAGTTAATGGCGACACACTTTATGTAAGATCAGCGCATCTTACGCATGGACGGCGCATCCATCACTGCCAGAAGATGTCATTTTGACATTATCGCCCAAAAGCCTCAAGACATTTTCTATTATCGGCGTTTAATTTTTTCCGCTCGAAACACCTATCATATTTTTTTCTATAGTTCTTGACCCCGCCAGGACTCTAAAGGTCATTCCCTTCCGATGGAAAGCGCTCTAACCGAAAGAACTAAGAAAACATTCCTAAATTTCTGTATTAGAGAAATACTTTTAATGAATAACAAAAGGCCCTTTCAACGTTATGGAAGCCATAGCAAGCGTCCTAATTTCTCAATGCACCTGCATCATTAGAGTCGAATCCCCGGAGAGTATTGATTTTTCAGAGACAGTTTCTGACGAGGTGTTTATAAAAAGGGGAAATATATCTTTTTGTATGAAATTTAAGATTTGGGATGTATAGTTTGCTATCTCGAGCTTTTCTGAGCTGGGTTTCTTAGTCTTTCATAGGTGTGTCTTATCTGAAACTTATGACATAAGATGTTTTGTTTACTATTTTTGACTTTTATGAGCTAGGTTTCTTAGCCTTTCGTAGGTGTGTGTTGCATGAAACTTATGATTTGGGATGTGTAGTTTGCTATTTCGGACTTTTCTGAGGTAGGTTTCTTAGTCTTTCGTATGTATGTGTTGTCTGAAACCTATGATACGGGATGTTTGCTTTACTATTTTGGCCTTTAAAGAGGGAGGTTTCTTAGTCTTTCGAACGGGTGTGTTGTATGAAACTTGTGTTTTTGGATGTGTAGTTTGCTATTTCGGGCTTTTCTTAGCTAGGTTTCTTAGTCTTTCGTATGTGTGTGTTGTCTGAAACCTATGATTTGGGATGAAACTTTGAAACATCTACAGATTGTAACGAAGACAAAGTAGATCATGAGGTAACACTATAGAAGATATTCCAAGTCTTACAGCTCAACAAAAAAATTCAAAACTGAACTTTGAAACACCGACAGAATGTAGCAGTGACATGGTAAACAACGACACAATACTACAAAAATATTACAAGTCTTACATTTCAATGAAAAATCCCGAGATGAACGTTTAAACACCGACAGGATGTAGCAGTGATATGGTAAACCACGAGACAGCAGTGCAAAAATATTCCAAGTCTTACATTCCGAGACAGAAATCCCAAAATGAACTTTCAAACATCAGCAAGTGTATCAAAGACAAGGTAAATCATGAAATAACACTAGAAAAATAATTTCAAGCCTTACGTTTCAACGAGAAAATTCCAAAATGAACTTTAAAACATCATCAGAGTTTAGGAGGGACCAGGTAAATCCTAACATAACACTACAAAAATATTCACAACATAATGCTACACAAATTTTCCAAGTCATACGTTTCTGTGAAAATAATTCCAAAATGCACTTTAAAACTTCAGCAGAGTTTAGCAGTGACCAGGTAAATCGCAACATAACACTACAAAAATATTCCAAGTCTTACACTTCAATGAAAAAAAAATTCCATGGTGAACCTTGAAACATCAAGAGAGGGTAACTGTGACAAGGTAAATCATGACATGACATTGCAAAAATATTACAAGTTTTCTTAGCCTTTCGTAGGTGTGTGTTATCTGAAACCTATGATTTGGGATGTGTGGTTTGCTATTTCGGGCTTTTCTGAGCTAGGTTTCCCAGTCTTTCCTAGGTGTGTGTTTTCTGAAACCTATGATTTCAGATGTTTGGTTTACTATTTTAGACTTTTCTGGGCTAGGTTTCTTAGCCTTTCGTAGGTGTGTGTTGCATGAAACTTACGATTTGGGATGTAAAGTTTGGTATTTTGGGCTTTTCTGAGCTAGGTTTCATAGTCTTTCGTCGGTGTGTGTTGTCTGAAACCTATGATTTCGGATGTTTGGTTTACTATTTTGGACTTTTCTGAGCTACGTTCCATAACCTTTCGTATGTGTGTGTTGTATGGAACTTATGAATTGGGATGTATTGTTTGCTATTTCGGGCTTTTCTGAGCTAGGTTTCGTAATCTTTCTTATGTATATGTTATCTGAAACCTATGATTTGGGATGTCTAGTTTACTATTTTGGACTTTTCTGAGCTAGGTTTCTTAGCCTTTCGTAGGTGTGTGTTTTCTCAAACCTATGATTTGGGATGTATGGTTTACTATTTCGGACTTTTCTGAGGTACTCTTCTTAGCCTTTTGTAGTTGCGTTTTGTATGAAACTTACGATTTGGGATGTTTAAATTACTATTTCGGGCTTTTCTGAGCTACGTTTATTAGCCTTTCGTAGGTGTGTTGTCTGAAACCTATGATTTAGGGTATTTGATTTACTATTTTGGACTTTTTGAGCTAGTTTTCTTAGTCTGTCGTAGGTGAGTGTTATCAGAAACTTATGACATGGGATGTTTGGTTTACTAATTTGGGCTTTTCTGAGCTAGGTTTCTTAGCCTTTCGTAGTTGTGTGTTATCTGAAGCTTATGACATGGGATGTGAAGTTTGCTATTTAGTAAAATCTGACCGCATTGTACAGGTGCGAGGGTGTGACGTCAGAGGGCTCTCATAGGAAAAGAGTTAGGGCTCTTATAGAACCTTTTATGGGGTTACTACTAATTAATATGAGTAGGGTTTTAAACCCCATGCTTTCTAAAAGCCAGAATATAATTTGTACTTTACTGAAGAAAATCAAATGAATTTACTGAAAAAATGTGCATTTTCAGTTTAATATACATATCTGATATTTATTCCTTAAAATCTTAATTAAATTTTGATTTCTTAAAGTTATAAAATTAAAAACATTTTAAATATTATTTCAGTAAAAAACAAATTATATCCTAGCTTTTAGAAAGCATAGGGGTTTAGAACCCTACTCTTATTAATTTCTACTCGTTTTTAGTTTGACTCTGTTATTTGTTCTAATTTCTGTTTGTTTTGGGTTTCATTTATTTATTGGTATTTATTTGTTGTAGTCGTATGCTTAGTAGATTATTTGATTCTATTTTTATTCATTTTTGGTTTAATTGAGTTCTTGAATTTTATTGAAAAACTTACATTGTGAAAAAAGCTTTTTTCAATTAATTTCTGTTCGTTTTATGTTGACATAGTCTTGCCCTCCAATCACTTAGACTCTTAAAAAGAGCACTAGACCGGCTGATTACCAATCCAATGAACCCCCTCCGAAGTTAATATGACCACGCTTTCTATAAAAACCCTATATGTCCCCAGGACATAACTTACAACCCTTGCCCTGTGGGCTGGGGGGATTTTTTATCCTCAAAATCATAATTTCCAGACCTTTCTTATACGCTGAACAAAATAGTTATCTCAAAATTTTGATTGTATGTGTTTGGGAAAATGAAAAGCGTGGGGGGAATTTGCCCTCTGGTCACTTTAGACTAATAAAAAGTCACTGTTCCTCTCAATTCTCAATCGAATGAACCCTTTTTGAAGCTTCTAAAACAAAACTTCCCATGAAAACCTTATATGCCCCAAGGGAATAACTTTGGTGTCTTGTTCTGAGGGCTGTGCGGGAAGGTTTACAACCTTAGCACTGAGGGCTTTGGGAGGGGGGGGGTAATACTCAAAAATATAATATCAGGACCCTTCAACAACGTTCAGCAAAATGGCTATATCAAAATCTTGATCGCAAGTGTTTGGGGAAATGATGGGCGTGGTGAGGGGGCATTTGCTCTCCAACCACTTTTGACTATTAATAAGGGCACTAGCCTTCTCAATTCCCAATTGAATGAGCCATATTTGAAGTTTCTATGACAATGCTTTCTATAAGAATTTTATATGCTCCCAGGGCATAACTTACAATCTTTGCCCTGAGGGCTGTGGGGGGTTTGTCATCCTCAAAGACATAATTTTTGGACCTTTGAACTTCGTTGAACAAAATTGTTATCTCAAAATTTTGATAGAATGTATTCGGGAAAATGGTGCGTGTGAGAGGGGTTAGTTGTGCTCCAATAACTTTCAACGGAAAGTTTCCATGCCTTTTTAAAAAAACATTATACATCCAAAAGGGTTTCATTTATACCAGAAGTGTGGTCATGAACAGTAGTAAGGGGGTTTAAAATACCGAGGGTCATGGTTCCCTTCTGTGGCTCAAAATACAATGATGCATTCCAAAGAGTAGTATGCTGTCTATGACTTCTATACTTATTTTAAAATATTCTCTTTTTTCATAGGACAATGTGTTCCTGTGATCTAATATGCTCTTATTATTCTTCTGGGTTCACACACCGACACCAGGACCCTCTAATGGGAACCGGCAAAATTAACTATGAAGCTATCGAACCCAACCCAACATATCGAACCCAACATATGAACCCAACATTAACTATGAAGCTATCGTGAGGGATCTCGGCCTTAGCAATGACTTTTTGGACCGTTTTTTAGATCAAGTGCCAGTAAGCGAGGTCGAGAGGGTGCTAAGGGTGCCCACCCATCACAATGTTATGGGGGATCAAAGTGGTGCCGGCTCAACTCCAGGATTACCTGAGTTGTATGTAGCCGATACCGCTTTGCGTAACATTCAAGTTCATAGGCTTGAGTTCGGAGATCCATTCAATTCCCTTACAATCGGTAGTATTCATATGGATCCTATTGACCTACTCCACTCGTATGTCTGCAAGATTCGGGTTCTTCTCGAAAACCATATGCGGGAGGCGGAGGGCTCGATAGTATAAAATCATCAATTACCGTTAAAATATTTTTTTTAAATGCAATACGGATGATTTTTGCTGGTATCACGTAAAAACAACGATGCAAACGCTTCTTCTTGACTTAAATATTTTTGAGGTTTTTTTTCGGATTGGGTGGGTGAAGTTTTTAATAAGATGGAAGGGTATAATGAAAATGGGAATGGATTGGTGGTTTTATTTATAGAAAAATTAGAAGTTAATATAACAAAATTAAATGTTTTAAGAGGGGGAGTGGGAAGCCTATCTTTAAAAAATATAATCCATATTTCAGGGATACTAAGGGTGTACAAAACTTTCGTTTCGATATGGGCTTGGAGTGTTTGCAATATTCTGTATTTGTTGGTGGGCATAAACCCCGCAAAAAATGGTGTTAGTAAGACAGAGTTAGACGACTGGGCTGCTAATGGTTGCAGGAGGGGCTAGAATTTCCTAAAGTTGATTTGAATTGTTTAAAAGGGCAATATCCCGTTACACTTGAGGGGATATGTATTTTTGGGAAAGCAAACGAGCATTTGAAAATTGGGGTTAAAGTGTTACAGTTAAATGAAAAATATGAAGAAGGAGAATTAAGTAATAAAAAAGGGGTAATAAATTCCGTAAGTGCTTTGCCCATTGAATCTGTAAAATACTGGGTATGGCTTATTTACGTGCCTGCCTATATTAGGTTTATTTACGTGCCTGCCTATATTTTATATCCCCCATATTAGCATGGCTTTTAGTGAGGGTAAGAATGGCGTTAGGGGACTTACTAATATCGTCAATGTGTCTGTCTAGATTTCAGAGCGAATTAAAACTAAAAAATCATTTGAAACACTGTAAGCGTCATGGGTACCAGTCCATGGAGACGGGTTCAGGAGACAATTCCCCCTACCGATTCAAAAGTTATCAGAACATGCTCTCGCAGAGAAAGCAGGTGACATTAGACATTGAGACTGCACTCACAGATGTGTAGGATCCATCAAATTTGAATCGTACTAAAGAACATGAAGCCATTGGTGTCTCTTTTGCCCATGCACGAAGAGACTCTAGTAGCAATTGATAGATTTAGTTGAGACGGGGGGGGGGGAAGATTGTGTTGGCACAGCTATGGTTGCACTTATTAAAACAGCAAATGAGATAATTTCACAGTTGCGTCATACACATTATCCAATGAATCTATCACCAGAAGATGAGTTGGCTATTAAAAGTTAAGATATTTGCTGGGTTTTAAAGAAGAAAATCATTGAGGGGGATGAAGTAATTTCATCTAGGGGAAGAAAGTTTAGGGGGGTTACACATAAAACGTGTAATGTAAATGTTAGGCTGCAATATTTTTACCGGTTTACATGCACAATTCCAACTAAGATCTTAAATTCATATTACCAGCGTTGGCACGATTTGAAAAAGGAGAAGTTATAGAGGGCTCATGGGTAGATGGTTCTTTTTCTTATAACATCATACCTAAATAATCTGAAAACTTGCTAGTCTTAGAATTTAGATGGCATGCAATTGATAATGGTAAAATGTGCTTGAATAAAATTCGTTTCCTAAATTCGTACAGTTTCTTCCCCAAATCCCTAAGTCAATTGATTAAAGCACAGAAAAGCGACGATTTTAATAGTTTTCCCCTCCTTAAAAAGCACTTTCCAGATGAGGAACTGTCTGATTTATTTACGTTAAGCATATACCCGTACGATTACTACAGCTCCGCCTCGAAGCTAAGTGAGGAAAAATTACTGCCTATCGCAGAGTTTTATGATTCACTTCGCCATCGTCAATGTACCACTGCCGATTATTAATTTGCCAAGAGGGTTTGGTTAAAGGGAGGGTGTAAACATGGGTGGGATTATTTTAAAACGTACCTGGTAAGTGATGTATTGACGTTGCTGGACCTTGTCTGTAAGAAACGGACAAAGTTCACGAAGAATTTGGGACCGGTGCCTAGGAACCTCCGAGTCCCTATAATTTATCTTTGCTAGAGGATACAGGTACGTATTGCACCCCTTCAAAACAAGAGCTCACTGCTGACCTTGGACCGCAACGGAATATTGTTGTAAAGTACGTTCTTTTGCGGTGGATACTGGCCAACGATTTCAATGTCACAAAGGTCCATAGAGCCCTCCAATTCGATCAAAAGCCTTATATGACGACGTTTGCTGACACCTTTGTCAAGAAATGGTCTGAAGCAAAGTCAAAGGTCAAAAAGAAATCTTTAATTTTATTTTAAATTTGGCCTCTGGTAAGATATGCAGGAGTGTTCGCAACAGGGGTCGTTGTGAAGTTGTAACCGACCCAAACGAATTTTCCCGAATCATTGCAGATCCGAAATTCACATCGTTCACGATCATAGACTCTAACATATTCCTATCACATTGAAAAAAGAAATGCAATTCAAATAAAACATTGCCACTGGCAGTGCCATATTAGAAAGTTCAAGAGAACTCGTGTTGGAGTTTTATTACAATGCGCTATACCAACTGGAAGCCGCTTATCCAGAGCTAGTGAAGCGCTAAGCCCCAAATCAGTTGTTGAAATTAAAATCAGAGACGGGGAGCGACTTGGTGTCCCATGGTGTCTTTCCTGCTCTGAATGTGTACTGTGTGGAAACACAAAATGAGACTACCAAAAAAATCTGCAAGGGGGTGCCGTCGCACAATGTAAAGGAAAGTCTCAACATAAGTGTTTATAGGAACTGTATAGAGAAACTTTAGTTCCAAGAGTGAATGTCATGGCCATTCACTCCTTAAAATAAAAAAATTATACAGTTTGAGTCGAGAAAAATGCCTTGTCAACCATATCGGACAAAGTTTAAGTATGCACGGGTGGTGTGGAGGTACTACCACACGGACACTACCTGACTTCAGATCGAGTTGAATGTGTAAATTAAAGAAAACAACTCGGTCTGGAAATAACCCTATAGTTGGGGGAAGGGGGAGAGGGCCGTCAGTGGGGAGAGGGGGACCGTTATTCCGTCTGCAACTCAGCACTTTATTTTTTTACTTGATTATAAATTTTATTTTCATTGCACAAAGCGGTAGTTTTAAAGTGTTTATAAGTTATTGCATAAAGTGTTTTTACTTGTTGCTAGCCCACCGTGACACCTTCCAGCTGCCGTGGTACCTTCCCGGCACTGCAGCAACTGCCACGTCCACTGGCTGCCTCGGGGGCCGACCGCATCCCCGCTATCCATGTTAACTAACTAAACTAACAACAACTCATCGCAGCACCAAGCCGCCTGAGGCCAACACAGCTTCGCACGCTCCTTCTCCACCCCAATTTATTCAAAGCCTCCCTTTTTACACCCGCCCACGAAGTTCCCATTTCCTTTAAATCTTTCTTTATGACGTCCTCCCAACCCAGACGGGGACGACCTGCTTTCCGTTTAGCCCTAGATGGTTGGCCGAAAAGAACAATCTTCGGCAATATGTCATCCTTCATCCGAACAATATGCCCTAACCACCTCAACCTTTCTTTCATTATAGACCTAGAAAGCGGTATTGAACCACATTTTTCGTATAGCCTATTGTTTGAAATACGGTCAGTCAGCCGGGTACCCAGAACAATCCTTAAGCAATTTCTCTGGAAAACATCTAGCAAATCTTCATCCGCTTTTCGGAGCGTCCTTGCTTCAGAGGCATATTTGACCACTGTCATCACTGTAGCTTCTAAAATTATAATCTTGGTTTGCTGACTTATCTTCCTATTCTTCCAGACTTTTTTTAGCTGTGAAAAAACACCCTGAGCCTTGGCTATTCTATTTTGAACATCTTCACTGCTCCCACCATCTTTACTAATAATACTACCAAGGTAAGTGAAGTTGCCCACCTGATCAATCTTTTCATTACCCAACGTCACCTTTTCATCTTCACTTATTCCTAGCCTTAGTGACTTGGTCTTCCTAACATTAATTTTCAAACCAATACTAGCACCCTGAACTCGCAAAGCCTCTAAAACTTCATTCATTTTGCTCACACTTTCATCTAGGATGCTTAAATCATCAGCATAATCCAAGTCCAGGAGACTTTTTCCTCCCCATTTGATTCCGTGGTCTCCCATTGCCTTTCCTGTGCTCCTTAAAACAAAGTCCATCAAAATAATCCATATAAAGGGGAAAAGAACACAACCCTGCTTAACTCCTCATTTAATACAAAACCAGCTGCTAACCTCATATCCTACCTTAACCGCAGCAGTGTTATTCTCGTACACTACACTAATCACTTTCATGTATTTGTCTGGTATACCATACAAGGATAAAACATTTACTAATGCTCCTCTATCAACAAAATCGAACGCTTGTTCATAATCTATAAAACGGAGGACCAAAGGTGTTTGAAAACTTAGGCACTTCTCAATTATTAACCTAAGAGTGAAAATGTGGTCAACACACCCTCTACCTTTTCTAAAACCGCACTGCTCTTCTCTTAAAACTTTGTCTACGGCATCTCACAATATAAAAAGTATCATATTACTAAGCAATTCGCTACCTACAGAGACCAGACTAATGCCTCGTTACCACACTCACTTTTATCACCTTTCTTATAAAGTGGCTTAATTAAGGTTTTCCTAAAATCGTTAGGTGCTTCCCCTTTTTCAAAAATCATATTCATAATCTCCAATAACTTATTTCTAACCTCAGAGCCACCATATTTAAGAAACTCATTTACTACCCTATCAGCATCTGGAGCCTTATTATTCTTTAATCCTTTTAGTACTGTTTCTAATTCCTCCTCACAAAACAAATCTTCCTTCACATCCAAGGTATCACAAACTTTTTCATTTTCCTCCATATTTTTTCCTGCAACTTTATCTCGGTTAAGCAAATTCTCAAAATGTTCGGCCCATCTCGCGTTAGCTTTTGTCTTATCGCTAATTGCCACCCCATTCCTATCTTTAACTGGGACAAGTCCGGATTGTCTACTACCTCTCAATTTGTTAACGTGCCAGTACAATATTTTACTATTATGCCGTCTAGCTGCATCTTCTAAATCCTCGGCAATTTTATCCATGGCCTCCACTTCAGACCTCCTTAGTTCATATTTCAATGCTTTCTCCACTTTCTTTACATTTCTTTTGTTTTCATGTGATCTATCACTCAGATAATTATTGTACAAGTCCTTTCTCCTTTCTATTAAACTTAAAGCTTTTTCACTAATATTCTTAGCTGCAGTTCTAGCTTTCTTCCCTAATACACCTTCAGCAACTTCACAAATTATTTTTCTAAAATTATTCCAACCATCTTCCACATTATCAAATTTTAAACTCTCAAGTTTAGTATTCAACTGTTCCTGGAAAGTTTCTCTCAAATTCTCATCCTGGAGTCTACCAACATCATAACTTCTCGGGAGGTAGTTAACATTCCAATATTTCAGCTTTAAATTAATCCTTGACACTACTAGATGGTGATCTTTACTTTTAAAATCAATAACAGCACTTATACACACCCTAGTATCTTGTATTGATCCTGCCAGTCTTTGATTTCCTATAACATAATCAATAAGGTTTGCTGTCTTACCATCACATGAATACCATGTTAACTTATGAGCCATTTTATGACCAAACACCGTATTGGTTATAACTAGATTGTTATACCTACAAAATTACAAAAGTCTGTATCCATTACTGTTTTCTTTTCCTACACCAAATTTACCTAAGCTGGGATACCATCTATCCTTATTTCTACCAACCTGGGCGTTAAAATCTCCCAGCAATAACATCATATTTCTACCTGGGACCTTGTCTATTTGCTCCTGTAACTGTAAGTAGAATTCATCTGAGTAATTAGTATCTCCATCAGTCGGTTCTACAGGGGCGTATACTACTATAACTGATACCTTGAACTTTCTAGTCATAAAATGAGCAATTAGTATTCTATTATTAATACCTTCCCAGCCTAAACAAGACTTAGCCGCTTCCTTATTCATCATGAGCCCTACACCCTGTCTATGTAACCCATCCCTCCTGCCTGAGTAAACAAATTCTATATCACCTATTTTCATGCTTCCTACCCCTTGGATATGAGTTTCTGAAACTCCTAATAGGTCCAGTTCGAATCGTCTGAATTCGTCTGTCAAAATGTCAATACTATAGTAATTTTGTAATATCGTAACATTCCAAGTTCCAATGTTCATTTTCTTTAAATAATTGAAATTTGTTTAGCCTCAGGAAAAGCAATGATCCCGGATACCAGTGCAGGACGGAGATCACATATCTTCTCAAGTCTACACCGAAGTGCTTAAGCCGGCTTAGAACCAGACAGCAAGAAGTCCCTGGGACCTCCATGAATGGAGGCTTTGTGCAATCCTGGGCCCATTTTGGTCACAACATGGTTTTCAGCGCTTGGCGATGCTCTTCTATCAACAAGAGTCGAAATCCTGCACAGACAATCTCAAGCCTATTACCTCCGACTCATTATATATTCATGCCTACAAATATTATGCTACTACGGGGAGGCAACCCGTAATAGATAAATTAGCTAGGAAGAGGTTTTTCAGCCCAAAGACGCCCATCAAAACATACCAATCCCAGAAGAATTGTCCATTAGTCAGAATCCCGTGCGAATGCTGTGTCGTTAAAGTGCTTTTTTATTGTCAATTTAATTGTTGAAGTTCCATTGTAAATATATTGAAGTGTTTTGTTTTTTATACGTTCCACTGCCAATGTATTTATATATTTTATTTATGAATTAAAGAAACCATGTATATTCTATTTCTTGAGAATTTATTCAACAGATTGAGGTTAGGTTTGGTTAGTTGGATTTTGACATTTGAGGGTTAAATATCAATTCAAAACACCATTCAGATCTTTTCTTTGCGGACAGTCAATGTCTTGCAAAACAACCATAATCACGAAAATAATTCAAAACCGTGATAAAATGTTTTTAGAGAATCCGAAAAATATTATAGTGTATGGCAAGAATCTTCAAAGAGTATTGCACCGAACATAAAATTCATACAAGGACTTGACGTGTTTACTAGTATTTCACCAAACTCGTGGTTCAATATGGACGATTTAGCTAAATTTATTGAAGAATGGTCTCAGGAAATGTTACAGCTATTCACAGTCCGGTCACATCATGAAAAAATTTCTGTAACTGTTGTTCCCCATAATCTATTTCATCAGAGTAAATGTACGAGTACACTTGCTTTGAATTATACCTACTATATTATCTATAGAGTTTTTCGCGATTCAAGTTCTCTTATAACTCTAAACAAACAAATCTATCCTGGCGAACCCAAATTTTTACTTTCGGTGTGCAATCAAGCTACTAATAAACCATTTGGATGCATTTTATTGGATCTGAATCAAAACGCGCTTTAAGAGTTGCGTGTAGTCACTGATTTTCTCGATAATGTATATAGTATATAGTAATAATGTATATAGAAATTACTGTACCTGTGAATAGCAAAAATGGTCATAAGTCACCATCATGACACTGAAGAAGCTTCTTGAGCAAAGACATTTATTTTCCGTGCTAGCTAATTCAAAACCATGGCTTAGGAAAGCTATACTCAAACACGGCATTGACAAGGAATTTATTAATCTCTTGTCGAAACTATGTTTACATTTAACGGAAGGTAATGTTCAATTCTCATATGGTGTTAGACAACAGACAAAGCAACATCGGTCATTTCTAAGCACCCTAGCGAGCAAAAAGAAAGGAAATTGTTAAAGAAAACGCATATTTCAGGCGTGTGGTAATTTTTTTCATTGTTACTGCCAATGATCACCGGAATTGTAAACATTATTCTCTAGAATTGGCTACACCCTATAAATTGACGCCGATTGAACTTGCTCTTTCACCAAAAGAGCACTTTGAAGATAACTTTGATATATTTAATATATAATGAAATAATTGCCGATGATGCCGATGGCAATGCCGATGGCAATCGGCGATTGCCGATGGCAATGAAACAATTGCCGATCATGAAAAATTAATTTATGCTTCGAAATGCCCTTTGACGTGCCAACAAACATAACCTTATCGTGAAAAACCATTCAAAGTAAATGTCATTGATCAACCTTCTGAAAATACTGAAATTTTTAAACTTTTAAAAAGCCGAAAAAGGAAGAAGAAGATTTATTAACAAGGTTTGTGGATTTGTCGCCTCCATCCCATTGTGAACAAAGTAACAGACTATTGACCCACCTCGCTAAGAAAAAAAAATTGACGAGAAAAAGAATGAAGTTATAATCCAAGGAAACAGCTACAATTTAATTGATCTATTATCAGATTTAATTGCAAATCGTAAAATATTCGAATCCTTTGGTAGTCATTTATATAAATTTTTAAAATCGTCAAATTTTCCCAAAAGTCTTATTGGGAACAACCATGTTTTAAAACGATTAAGGGAAATTGAAGAAATACCACGAGATATAGCATCGTATAGCACGCCAAGTGGGCCTGGTAGGGGTAGTAAACGAAAGCGTCTTTCCATCTCATTTAATTCACAAAAGGGTAACTGGCGACTACGTTCCAATGGATCAAGTTTTGAAAGATGTTTATGAAGATATTGGAGAACCAGGGAGTTTAAGTTCCCCACTACACTATCTAAAGTTACTGGAATTGAAAAGAAGCTTACAAAAGAGCATTTACATAAGGAACCCAGTTATACTCTACACCGAAATCATAAGATTAGAGGTTGTATATATGGAAAAACTAAAGCCTTTTACCCTCTGCATATATTTAATGCAGATCTTTTGAATTCGTTAATCCACATTTAAAAAGGGTTTTATTGAAATATAATAAAATACTCTATCGCAACCGAAAGCGTATTTCCACCTCATTTAGTACGTAAAAGGGTAGCAGGCAATTACGTTCGAAAAGGTTCAAGTCTTGAAATGTGTTTTTGAAGATATTGGAGAACCAGGAAGTTTAAGTTCCCCACTAAACTTTCTAAGGCTACTGGAATTGAAAAGAAGCTAGCAAAAGAGTATTTACAAAAGTATTCCAGTTATACTCTACACCAAAATCATAAGATTAAAGGTCGTGTCTATGGAAAAACTAAAGCATGTTCCCCTTCGCTTATATTAAAAGCAGATATTTTGACTAAAGACGCGATTCACAGACGTCATAATAAACCGTACAAGTATATTTTACTTGCAGTAAGTGTTTTAGTCGCTATACATATGCCGTTCAACTGCGGTCAAAGAGATGCAATGGTGGTGCTAGTGCTCTTGACTCCATCTTTGAGCAGGATTCGTATAAAAAATCAAGCAGATCCTGGAAGTGAATTCGTGAATCCACATTTAAAAAGGGTTTTATTGACAGATAACACAATACTCGATCTTGGTCAAAGTCCTACAAAGGCGGCATTGGCTGAACGTTTGATACGAACTATTCGAATTATAATTTCAAGATTATTTAATTTCGTACATTGAAAAATACTGCTGCATTTGTTCAAGATTTAGACAAAGTCATGATGATTTATAATCAACGCCTTCATTGTTCCTTGTTCAATTCTAGTCCTCTTAAAGTTCACCATAGTAACAATACACTTTTCCTTAAACAATATGCTAATGAGAAGATGGGGAAGAAAAAATCTAGAGTTGGTGGTACTGTTCGAATAAATTGTACAATAATTATTTTTGAAAAGGGGAATTACTTGTGGGGCACTGAACTTTTTAAACTGTCAAAAGTCTTGGACACTAAACCTATAATATATCGTCCTCGTGATATGAAAGATGACGAGGTTCTTGGTGGTTTTTATGACTATGAATTGCAAAAAGTTGGAAAAAGTGGATTGTATCAAATTGAAAAGGTATGAAAGACACATACTCACAAGGGTTATTGAGAATTGCTTGTTCGCTGGCTAGGATAAAACTCTGATTTTGATTCGGGGATATCCGCTAAAGATGTTCATGATGTCTAATGATTTTTATGTCACATTCATGTCCAATGTTTATGAACCTCTCTGTGAAGATTTGAATAAACTGAGCGATTTTGGGACAAAACTTTCCCTTGCCATTAAGTTTGAGAGAAGGTATGAAGTTGCTCTTGTAGACTGTATTCTCAGAAATACATATGATATCCTAAGAAAGGATCATATATATGATATAAAAATTAGACCACTTGATTGGCCACTTGTTGACGATCAACAGATTAAAAAGATCAATTTATACGAATATCTCTTTGTCACATTATCATGCAAGGAGTTTGGAAGTATGAATAATTAGTGTCGTGCTTTCAATAGATTTTCCGATCGTAAAAATGGTGTCTTTCAATTTAGCTATTTAATGGAAAAGGTTAAAATCTACATTAGTTCACCCATTGAAAATGAAAAGATTATTCTCAACCATAATCTAAGAGATGTTTCTGGTTTTAAACATAATATTATCAATAGTAAAAGTTCTGGAAGCGCTAGGGGCAGGAATCGTGTCATTTTCGCAGAGTACCCACCCGCCTTCTGCTCAGACAGTTGTATTTTTCTTTACGCATGCTTTGTCGACAGATCAAGAGTCGGTAATACCAATTTCCTGCTCCTACGTGTTCTTGAAAAAACTCTAATGACCATATTCACCACTAAAATATAAAGTACCTTCAATATATTCCGGTCAACACTTCGTATTTGGAGCTAAGTCAGCTAACATGAAGAAGCGAATTGAGTGATCCTCTAGCAATAACAAAGGGTTTGGCTGTAATTAAATGCCATTTTCGACTCATTCAGTGAGATGAATAAAAGAAATCACTTTGCATGTCCTGATATTGATCGCCATGTTGCTACTCTCGTACTACGACAGTTAGGTCATGGAATGGACTACTGCAAGGTTCTTTTGTCCATGTACGGTTACGGTCTCGGCAATTGGTTTGCTAAGCTGTTTGCTCTGCGCTACTCCTGGCTAAAAAATATATTGCAGCTGTTGTCGCGGATTTTGCATCCTCTACAGTACATGATTGGGGCCCTGGGAAGGATTTTCTGAAAATGTGTTTGATAAAATCTCAGGTCCAGCGCGCGATCCCTTGGCGGAAAATTAAAATCACGAAAAAGCCAAAAAGGTTTAAAAAGAGTGTGAAAGACCTCATCACTCATCAGTCTCGACCGAGCCCGGAACCGTAAACGATTAAAAAAGGAAATACGAAGATCAAAAACGATTTATTTTCCTAGAAAATGGCATATCTACCACATAAAGAATCACATCCGTCAGTAAACTTATCTCTTAATCTTTTCTATGCGGAGAATGTAGATGTCAGTGTAAAGCATGGATACTATGAACAATTTTATCGGCAACAACCGCTCTCTGAAAATGTCCATTTTCAAATTTATTCCACTGAAGATTCTTTCGTAGATTTGACTTCAGCGTTTATAGATTTAGATATTATTATTAAAAAATCAAATAATAAAAAACCAAATGCGGCCGAGGGGTTATCCTATGAAAATTGTGTACTACTCTATTTATTTAGACAAATAAGTGTCTACATAAATGGAACATTGGTGAGCACAAGCAACAATCTTTCAAATTATGTAAGTTGTATACCATTCATGTTGATGACTCCGCTGTCATATAGGCTGTTTGGAGGACATGCATTGGGATATTAATATATAACAGACAATGACACTAGCAATATACTTAGAGATGCGACAACTAAAGATTTACATTTAGTTGGGAAAATAAATTATGAGATATTTAATATACCTCAATGGTTGCCTCCAAATGTTAAGATCGATATAAAGCTACAACTTGCACCATCTAATTTTATTTTAGCAGAAAGTACTGGGCACCGCACCCGATGTATCAGTCTCTCTCATGTCGGCAACACTTCATGTACAAAAACAGAGAGTTATGAGTTCTGTTGCCCAGGCAAGTGGCAAGTTAAGAGCCTCTGTAAATAATGTCGAACTGCTTGTGCCTCATACAAACACGAATCAATGCCATGTTTCTACGGGTACACTTATCTATACCGATTCATCCTTTATCAATGGTGAAATTCCGTCGAAATTGGCATTTACCTTTGTAAAAACTTCTAGCGCCGTAGGATATGGACAAATTCCACGCATAAATTTGAACTGTTTGTACTTTCATCGCTTGTGTGTAAAGTAAATGGAACTCCTCTCTACAATTTATCCTTTGATAAATCCTACCGATCCCTATATGAACTAAAAATGCAATCCATAGATCGAGATTCACAATTATTCGAAAATGGTATAACCAAAGAAATTTGTACGAAAACTCATGATATAATTGTATTGGATTTGTCCAGTACTCAAGATATGAGTATCCTTTTCCGAGCCATTGGAGAAAACAGTTGCATTAATAAATCAATTTGAAACCTATTGTGAAGTTACCCCTGATGGCAGCGTTATATTAGACTTGACGCCATGAACGCGAATCAAATAACCAATGTATTGAATATGGATCCTTATATATCCAAATACAAATCCTATTGCATACCTTTGGATTTCCTGGAGCATAGTCAACATGTTAACCATACCCTTATCATTGTTAATTGCAGTCCATCAGCAGTAAAGACGGGGCATTGGTTATGCATCTTTTAAAAAAGAAAAAATATATAATTTTTTGTCCTCTTGGTCTACTGTATACATTCTACACACCTTACAATAAACTTTTTTTTTAAAATTAAACCCACCTCCTCTCCTCTTAGTGGTACTAACTTCTTTATTTCCGAAACTGATAACTACATTTATGTACCACCTACACTAAAAAAAAACAAAAAAACCTACAAATTTTTTTAACTTTACATTATCATAACAATCAAACTATAAATTTGAGCAGTTAATACTTTACAGATTTCATTTGGGGGCATTCTACAACCAATTAACCAACATTAATACAACATCTGCCTAGCCACTTTGCAGGGTTCCCTTCCGGTATAGGGAACCCCTTCCACGGTGGCACCAACTATCAAACTCCAAGAAAATACTTTAATGTGCCTCCAAAATCCCTCTGTTTACCTTAGAATCCCATCCTCCCAAATTACTCTCTCTCTTACCTCAAAAACGCCCAAATAAAAAACTTTGTCTGAACATCATCTTACACAAACATACACTCAACACTTAGACAACGTTTTTCATTTTTAGTTTTTTCCTTTATTTCCTCATTTTCTAAAAACCCTTTTCAACTGCTCAAATTCCAAAAAAAAAAACTTTTTATAAACTTTTCTTTTGAGCAAAGTGGAAAATCAAATATTCAAAATCGGAAGCGGGTACAAGATCTATCAACGAAAAGTTGTGATTTTCATGCACTGTTATGTTTTATTTTCCCATATCGTTGACATACTTACAGTCAATTTCTTACGATTTATGGTGACAATCCTCGATTGTCACCATGAGTATTTTGACTTACAGTCAAAATACTCTATCCTACCTCTATACTATAAATATCGGTGCCCTAAGAGTGAATTAATTTAAAAGTGTATGAAAATTTGTTTATTTATAAATTTGTATATATATAAAACATTGTGTCCTTTTAGGTTTCTTCTTCTATGTATAGGTAAACATCAGAAACGATAAGTGGCAGCAGCTCGTCAGGATTCAACTTGTATTCATCTTGACATGCAAAGTAAGGGTTACATTTTCTACAATATATTATAACTTCATTTTATTAAATCTTTTTATAAAGTCAAAACTACTATTCTGATTCAGAATATAAAATTCACGTGTTTGAAGTTGCCTATTTGAAGCAATGTCACATACAAAATTCTCATATGAAGAATTGCTTTCTGTGACACCCAAATAAAAGTCTGTAGGCTTATAATCAAAGTAGCCTGTATCTTCAAAGCGATGTCGTAGAAACCAGACGCTTTTATTATTCCAGCAATTGAATCGTTGACCAGGTTCTTCTTCCCAAAATAATTTAAAGCCACGAAGATACCAGTCTCTTAAAAATAAACTGAACTCACGTTTAGGGTTTTTCGCAATCATACCAGGGTAATTATTTTCCCATTGATCACATTTGTCATAGTGACAATTAAAGCATAAGAAAAATCTATTATGAGAGTCACAAATCTCTTCCAGACAGGAATTACAGTCTTTAATTTGCACAGCATATCTTTTATGCAATTTACATGGATTGCATAATTTATACTTTTCAGAATAATCAACAACAAAAGTAAAATTATCACAGGTTGACCAGCTGCCCAAAGTATACAAGCATAATGGGCATGCGTAAAAAATTTTTCGATGTTGACTGTCTCACTTCCAAAAAGAAACTGGCTCACGATCAATGAAAATTTCTTCTATGAGAAGTGGCGTCACAAAATGGCCATCTACGTTGTGGATAAGAGTAAAACCACAATATCATTTTGTTCTGTCTCAATTAATATACCAGTAAATTGAGTAACAGCAGCTGGACCATGACGACAAATTTTCATGCAATAGTTCAAAGTTGGGGAATCAGTTCCCATTATATCATTAGGCATTTCTCGCGAAAATATTTTTCTTTGAAGAGATAACTCCAGAAATTAATCATCTAGATTAACCACTTTTCCAATTTTACTAGATTATGTAAGATTTTCAGGTTCTCATCTTTACCCATTTTAACACTCTCACTACCAAAAACAAACTAAAAGAATCTTGCTAGTAACAAACCGTTTTTTTTATAGATTTTTCTCTTCAATATATTTCACTAATTATTATTGTTATTATTATTTTTATTCATTTATTGCCCGTCAAAAAAAGGAACATATACGGAGTAATCACTAAAGTAGACAAAAAGATAGAAAAAAAACACAAACACACATCAAAATCCAAACAGCCTATATAAAAAAAAATCATTAAATACATTACATTATTACAAACAAACTATTGTGAACAAATTGGTGACCATGGATGACTAAATTTACTTTGAAAACGGGAAAGATATTTATTAATTCTAATGTTAGTGTCAGCTAGCTTATACTAATGAATGAATTTACGGTTTCTTGTCCAAAGGAACAAATATAGAAGATATATAGCAAATCTGAAGAAGATTGATCGTAGGTGCGTTTTATCTGTAACTGTAAAGAATATCCAGAAAGGAGCAATGTAAAGCAGATGTGGTAGGGCTGTGTCGTTGTGAATGGATGCTAGAAGGTATTTTTTAATATTCATCTTTGAGGATTTTGAAATTCTGCTCAATGCGCTGGATCGTACAGCTGAGATTCAAGATGTCATCAGCATAACAAATAAGAGACATATCGAATCTCCCAACAATGCATGAAGGAAGACATTTTGCCTGAGCATCCATGACACTATTATTGAACAGGATTGGGAAAGTAATAGCTCCCTGTCAAGCCCCTTTCTGAACAAAGATTGGGTACTGAGGAATCACAAGCATATTCGAGGCATTCGAAGAGTTTTTCCTCACACGAGAATTAATGCAATTATATTGGTATTGATAAAGAGCCGATTGCAGGGGAAAACGGGTTTGGAGTTTTAAAGACACTCTGAGATTCCTATATAAATCCCTAAGAAAAGAGACAACTGATGAGTTTACGCCTTGCCTTGCCATATGAAGAAGCATGGACGAATGAATTAAGGAATTTAACGCACGTTTAACGTCATGTCCAGCAGGATCATACTTCCTCCAGGAGATTCAGCTTTGGTGAGGGCAGTAAAAACTGCTGTAAGAGCATGAGAACAGCCAAGATTAGCCAAAAAACTAAACTGATATGGGGGAACGTAACATTTCTGTTTTAACTCATTAACAAAAAGGAGCCCGAAAAGTTGGCATATCGTAGTAGAGACGGTAATGAGACGGAAAGAGGAACATTGCAGCTCAGATTTTCCTTTTTTGGGAATCGGAGTCAGATCACCAATGCAGAACGAGGAAGGAACAATACCTGTAACAGATATCATTTGCCTGAGAAGACTGAGGTGACGCACCAATACATAACTTCCATTAATGATGTGTAAAGTGCTCACCTTATCTATCCCACAAGACACTTTCTTTTTAAGATGGGATATGGCTTTTATGACAGCGTCACAAGTAACAACAAAATCAAGGTCAGGAGATTCTTCAATGAAGTTGCAGAGCTCGTCACAAAATTCTGACTCTTAAACAGGATAAGGCTCAGAAAATTCATTTGAAAAATGGGATTTCCATTCGGACAAAGGAATGTCATTCGGGTCTGGCAAATCGGAGGAGATAGTACGAGGTAATAGCTTCCACAGTAGAACAGGTGAATTCCTGACCTTCTCGGAATAAAGTGTCTGCATTTTAGATCGATGAAGGGCAAGTTCCTTAGCAAAACATTTTTTTGACACTTTTCTCAGCTTATTGACTATTCCTTGACGAGGGCATTGGAAATCTCTCCATAATTTGTACCAAAACTTAGCACGGTCACAAGCTTCAGACAGCACTAGATTTCCTGACCACCCGGGGACTTGGGTGCCAACACGGATTTTTTTTAAGAGGAAATGTCCTCTTTTCAGCACACAAAAGTCCATGGTAGATTTCTGCGGAGTAGATATCAAGAGTTAACCTAGACTCATTAATGTCTTAATTGAAAGACTCTTGCAGAAGATGAAATATAACCTTGATCTTATTTAGGATGCTATCTGAAGTTATGATAAACTGAGATGTGTCAATTTTTTACCAATCGCGAAAAGTATATCACTTATGCCGGTGAACAATACGAACCTGTAACACTGGAATCTGACAAGCTTCTCGTTTAAAACTAGAAGCAATAGGAAGGTGGTCTGAAATTTGAAATTTAGAAATTACCTCAACACAAAGTATATCAGGGTTATGTGAAACAACATGGTCAAGGTTAGATCTGCAAGAGAAAAGAATGAATGTAAGTAAAATGAGCAGATTTCTGTTGAACTTTAAAATTATCACCAAATATTCCTAATAGTAAAGAAGCATGGATAGAAGCTGAAGAAAACCTGCAATTTAAATTACAATTAAAATCACCTATGATCAAACACGGGATTTTCAGTTTAAGACATCACGAAGACAAGAGCTAAGTTTACTAACTGCTAATGCGAAATCTCTTTCCGAATCTTCGTGTTTGTAATCAGTAGGTAAATACACATTTATTACTACGCTCTTATCTACTCGAGCAGCTAAAAAACTATCACTAGAAAAGAAAATACTAGGTTTAAGATTCGATTCTATATAAGTAGCAATACCACCAGACGCTCTGCCTTTAGAAATACTACGTTTAGCTGGAACTGAAAAAGTTTTGAAGTTGGCACTAATGTCAAGTAAACCAAGGCTGTGCTTGGTCAGGAAATGCTCCTGCAAACACAGAATATCAAGATTATGAAGTATATTCTCAAGAATAGCTCTTTTTTTTATAAGACCACCATTAATGTTCCAAGGGCAAAAAAATAATATCCATTTATCTACTTAGCTGCCCATTTATTGGATTTAGCGTAGCCAGGGCATTTATACTGTAACAGGTCTGATTAGACTCTTTACATGTAATGCAAAACACGTTCCGAACACATGGATTATCCATGGTGGAAGGGTGCTCCCTGGAACCACAGCGAGAGCGCAGTTCTACGTTCTTATTATCAGCAGCAAAATGTCCTTGTTGATGGCATCTGAAACACCGTCTAGGTATTAAAATGAAATTCTGGACATCTAGCTTCTCATAACCTACCTTCACAGAATTTTTCAGAAAGGAATCAACATCACTCCGTTTTTCGAAGTAAATCTTATAGACACGTGACTTTCCACACTGCAAAGCTTTGACACACTTTGGAATAATTTTTTTATAGATCTTTATCATTCATTTCTGTCGGTATGCCTTTTATTACACCGATGAAGGTGGGAGATTTAATGGAGACTAAAAGGCCAGGTTGGAAATTTTTCATCTGCTCAGCAATTGAAGAGGCAGCGGGTTAACTTTTTACAACAATTTTCCATTCTGATGAAGAACGTTTCACCCTGATATATCATTTGCAGCTTCAGGACATATTTAATCAATAAAATCTTTCCTTAATAGTGGATATGAAAGATTGGACGGGCAATTTTGTAGCACAACAGCATAGGTAGGAGGCTTGGATTGGTCATGGGTGCAAGACGGCTAAGCGGAAGAGGGCCAGGCAGAGGTTGCGTGTACGGCGATATGTTAATTATGTAGCTCAGACAAACTGGCAATTTTTCGGGAAAGTTCATTCATGTGACAGGTTAAAGTTGCAACAATCGCATCATCAATTGTTGGAATTTCACAGGGTGAGTATATCACGAATTTCGGGATCTTAAAATTTTCTTTCGATGCGTAGATAACCACTTACAAATGTCAAGGACATTTTCATCGTCTTTTTGGCATCTAATTAAACGCGTTCCACTTTCTAGCACCTGATGTAAAACCTCCTTTGCCTTTAGAATGGTTTCATGACTGAAAAAGCTTGTAGACTTAGCAATTATTGTCTCTACTTTGATACCATTGATCATCGATTGAGAAATAAAATTCAATATTCGATATAAAATAGTTTCCGAGTTGTCCATTATTTCATAACTGCACTTGCGGTAAAAATATTCAATAGATAAAAATCCACTCCAAAGCAGTGCCAAAACCCGTTGCCATTATAAACTCAGTCAATGACCACAAATTCTAAATTCAAGAGATGTAACGAAAAGTCAGTAAAAAGAGAATCATCCAAACCAGTTCTGATTAATTATCCAGAATTATTGGTCTGCAGAGCACGAGTATATAAAAAACAGGTACAGAGTTAATCTGGCTTAAATTCAATTTGTTATTAACTGGTCAGATACCAAAACCCGTCTTGTAGTCTCTGTATATGCACTATATTCGATTTAGTTGCAGAGCATAATTTTTCTTCCGACTTGAATGTGCTTAATGATATAACATATCCTGCATACATCTTGTGCCATTCTAGGGTTAGTCGGTAACCCCTTGTCATTTCCACTGCTACTTTAGGCACTCTAGGTTCCATCTCGCTAACACTTTCAATATCCAATAATGTGTAAGTATTCATTTTGATGTTGACACGCTGAACTCTGAAGAAATAATACTGAAGATCTGTTTAATACTGAAGAAATAATAGGACTGGTTGTCTTCCAGGGAAATCAATAGATAGCTATACTGAGACTTCTATTTTTCGAGGAATTGATAAAAATGGTGATAGGGGGGACAGCTGGGCATCTTCCAGGGAAATCAATCCTTCCCACTTTTGGATAGAATTATCCCTCTAGGAAGTCTTAGTTTCACGAACAAAAAGTAATATGGAAGAGAAACTATAGTCACTCAAAGAACACTACTCATATCCAAACCAACAATTACATCCAAACCAACAATCATATCCAAACCACTCATAATAGCCACTGATATCCAAACCAACAATCAAATCCAAACCAACAATCATATCCAACCCAACAATCATATCCAAACCAACAATAATATCCAAATCACTTATAAAAGCCACTCATATCGAAACCAACAATTATATCCAAACTACTCATAAAAATCACTCAAATCCAAACCAACAATCTTATCCAAACCAACAATCATATCCCAACCAATAATCATATCCAATCATAAAAGCCACTCATATCCAGATCAACGATCATATCTGAACCACGGAATCTTTCCAGCCGACCACTAGAAACAGGGATACTGTGACGTAACAGGGCATGTCATGAGAAAAGAGAGGGCATGTCATGAAAATCCTATGGGAAAAGGGAGGAAATGTCATAGAACTAATTATCCGGATACTACTGATATTAAGGTCAAAACACTTTCTTTCTGTCCCATATGAACTGTAGAACAAATTTGAAAGTTCTGATTTAATACCATGAAGAGTTTATAAGATCATCAAAGGCCAGAGTCATTTGGAGACAAACAGGGTGGAAGTATATAATCGTGCAGAGCCACTAATATGCCCTTTTACCCTTTACCTATCAAAGGTCCAACCTTCGGCAGAAGAACTCATTTATATGGTTGCCATAAATGATTTTATAGGTCTTATTACTTTTCACAATAAAGTAAGGATATCCTCTACACCTTAATTAAATCCGTACTAGCCTACTGTACATTATGATACCTATGCTTCATCTTTCAATCATAAAAAAGTCGTAAAAAAGTAAAAAGGAAACAAACATTATAGTAGATCTTATTGGAAATGTATGCATGCGTTGTCATGACAGCAAAGAGCTAAATTTCTTTGGAGTACCCAATACTTTCCACCATCTAAATGGTGGATATGCGAGAGTATCATTTCCAGATAAGGTAGTACTCAAAGAGATTGGAATTATAAAAATACTCATCGACGATGGGGGACAACTTGCTAGTGTTGGTTGTAACAAGTTACCTGTTGATAGACTCTATCATAACCGTTCTGGTATTAGCATTGTAAAGAAGAGAAAAAGAAAACAGGTGTACTACTGCACTAATGTCACTAACCATATCTTGTCTACATCTCAAAACTGTTACCTGTGTAAAGATAATGTGATAATAAACAGTGAAACCACAGGCAAAACAAAAAGGGCATTGGTAGACAATATTACTAGTGAACATAATGATTAATTGATGGAAAATAAAGCACAAGTGAACATTATTACTACCATTGATCATATACCAACATAAATTGTCAATGAGCCCAATAATAAGAAAGACGAAACGCATATTGAACCTGTTGGTGACACCCCAGTTAAAAGTGTGTATGACTCAGAATGGATTAATGATTATTCTACTGATTACAAGCTAAGACAAGAGAGTAGCTCGACTATCATGGGAGAACATGATGAATTATTTGTTGGAACAGATTTAAAATGTCCAAAGTTTTTCAATAATATTAATAATGTATAATAATGTATGTAATACATCTTTATTTTAATGTTCTATATGCTATTATTTCAATGAAGATATTTTATGCATTACTTTTTTATCTTTCCAATATTTTAGGATGCAATAGCAAGTCATTAGTTCAGTTTTAGTTTAGATTTTTAGTTTATATTTTCAAGTGGTCTATATAGAGGTTGAAATAGGTGAATTAGGTATTTACGGTAGTCTGAGAGAGATGAATCGAATTCTTTTTAGACATTTAAAAGTATAGATGGCGACAGATTTTCACTACCTCAAGTACTGCCATCTTCTCAGCTCTAGCTATAGATGGTAGCACACCCACTCAGACGCATAAACATAGTGAGAGAGACAAGCAAAAAAGTTAGGTTTATTTAGGTTCACTTAGCGTGGTGCGCCACGCTAAGTGAACCTACATGAAGCTACCTTTTTTTGCTTGTCTGACAGCACTGAAAAGATGGCATTACTTGAGATAGTGAAAACCGGCCGCCATCTATACTTTTAAATGTCTAAAAAGAATTCAATTCATCTCTCTGAGACAATGGTAAAAATTTAATTTCCCTATTGCAGACTCTAGTATACCACTTGAAAATCTAAACTAAAATTAAAATAATTACTTCCTATCGCATCCTATAATATTGGAACATAACAAAGTAATGCATAGAATATTTTTATTGAGATAATGACATGTAGAATATTAACATAAAGATATGTTACATACATTATTATCGTCAAATCCATAAGCCCCTCGCTACTGGATTTTTTTCATCGAGCTTTTTGTGTAAAACAGAGTACAAAACCTATTTCGTATTTGTTAAGAAAAATTTGTAGTAGCTCCAACAGTATAACCTACCCCTTATAGGCTTCGTAAAATCTATAACCCCCTTACTACTTGATTTCTAGGGATTGTTCTGGATTTCTATATTAAAGTTCTATTGTTGACGCCTTTTAATGTAAAACATTTAAAATTCCACTTTGTATTCACTTTATGATCTGTTTCGCAATATCATCAAGACTACAACAATCAAATACTTCTTAAATCATTAGAAAAAATTAGCGAACATCTTAGATCATTAAGCAATCTGTTTCGCAATAGCATCAAGAAATAAAAATTACAATGTCCAGGATTTTTCAGGGTTCATTGCTCCTCAAAAGCACCTTAGGAAATAGTCATTACCGATTTTTTTTCAGATCTCAAAAGTGCCTGGCCTTGATATGGCTCATTAGCCTTCAAAAGTACCTGGCCTTGATACGGTTCAGGGATTCCTATGACCTCTATGTTATCCCGAAGAGGCAATCTACTAGTAGTGTTAATTGGGGAGGAGGGTCAAGGGACATTTGACCCCTAGGGTCCTCCTCTATATTTGAAAAATACTTTTTTGGGGGGATGTTTTCAGTTAAAAAACGTCTTTTTTGGTATTTTCATTGACAAAACTGAAAAAGAACCATAAATGTGCCCCTCCTAGATTTGGAAATAGCTTTTGCCCCTCCTTAAATTTTCACGAATTGAAAACACTTTTGATTGGATAATTTTGGCGATAAATCATAAAGTTTACGCAGGATAAATAAAATAATAAATAATTATAATATTAACAATTATAATAACAGCGATAAAAATGATATTAATACCAATTTTGATATAATAACAATAACAATTTATTTTTAAGCCACATCATACAAGAGTTAAGACACTCGTGAAGTAATTGAGAGAAAAAAAGTTTCAATTAATAAAACAAACAAATTGAATTTTGATTTTTCTGTTTTCTTTTTCTCTTCTTTGCAATGCTAATAACAGAATGGTTATGATAGGATCTATCAACAGGTAACGTGTTACCACCAGCACTAGCAAGAAGTTTTCCCCCATCATCGACGATTATTTTTATGTTTGCATTCTCTTTGAGCACTAACTTGTCTGGAAATGATACTCTCCAATATCCACCATTTACATGAAGGAAATTCTTGGGTAATCCAACGGAATTTAGCTCCTCGTTGTCTTAAAAACAGACGAATACATTTCAAATAAGATCCCCATTAATGCTTGTTTCATAGTTCAAATATTTCTCCTTGTCAGCATTCAACGCAACGATGATTTTATCATGTCCACACACTTTTCTCGAAAATTTCATCTTTTCTTTACTTAAAAATATGATACAAGTTTTTATCCTTCCAATTTACGAAAATTACTGAGTTAATGCATACAATAAACTAGGTAGAGCCGATAACCAGCCATAGGGTACCACTCGGACAACCGCTTAGTTTCTATGAGCAACCATAGAGTACCATTGATAAAGCCGCATAAAAAAAGAAAAAAGTTGAATGATTTTCCAAGTCCAAAAAAAAGTAAGAAAAAGTGTTACTACAAAAATTATTTTTCCAATAGTAAAAATCACGACTAACATCTATATTTTCTTATTTTGTATTTTGAAAATATTAAATGTTAATTATTTGGCTTTAAATATACTTTATGTCATTTTAGGACACGTAAAAGAATTTGAAAGGAGTTATAAAACCAGAGGGGCATAAAACCCATAGAATTCATTGCGGGGAGGATTCGTCATGTTTTCTCTTGAAATGACACTTATGCCGTTTCCCGGTCATACACAAATTTTAGCATGGTTTTAGTCACATTTCCAATGCGTGTTTTGTCATTGATATAATTGAGCTCACTTGAAATAAAATTCTTCATGACATTTTTTTAATTTTCGAGATGTTGTTTTCTTGGTGACATTTTTTAACATCCAGATGTTTTCTTTTAAATCTGAGGCGTTTTTTTTAACTCCGAAACGTTTTGAGCAACATGAGTAACATGGATTCAGACCAAACCGTTCATGATCAGATCTGATATTTACTCTACGGCTACTTACGTAAGAAAGCAGAGAGTGGCGTTCCAAAATCTATATGATGTTCATTGATTTCGAGAAGGCATTTGACTAAGTAGACCTCCAAGGTCTGCGAAAGATCCTACTGCACTACGGAATCCCTGAAAAGATAGTTTTGCTGATCGTTGTGCCTTATGAAGATAACGGGTGCTGTGTAAAGACACCAGATGACCAAACTCGTGTCTTCCGCAATCTGTCAGGAGTAAAGCAAGGTTACGTCTTGTCACCGCTAATTTTCGTAATCGTCATTAATTACATACTGTGAAGTACAAGCACAGACGGAATCCTACAATACGCCTCAGTGGTGTAGACTTCGCTGACGACATTGCCGTCCTAGAGTCATGCAAGCAAAGACCCCAAGAACTCCTTGACAAAGTGAGGGAGAGAGGTGGGCAGGTCGTCTGAAAAATAAATAATGAGAAAACAAAATGCATGGCAACCAAAGATTCAACCCTGAGGATCACTTGCGGAAACCAACACATAGAGGAAGTCGTCCATTTCAAATACTTGGGAAGCATAATAGAAAGCACCGGATCGACCACAAAAAAATTGATCACAAGAATAGGCCAAGCCAATGTGGCCTTCAATAGATTACGGAAAGTATGGTGGTCCCAAAGCTTCTCTATGCGGCTTAAGCTACGACTGTTGAATGGGAATGTTATGCCAGTGCTGCTCTAAGCAGCCGAAACCTGGCACCTGAACCAGGAACAAGAGAGAAGAATACTTGTTTTCGAAAACACATGTCTTAGAAGAATTTTCAGCATCCGTTGGTAGCAGAGAATAACAAATCGGTCCATCCGTGACAAGACTGGCCAGACTTTTGTGACATATATCATAAGAGTCCGATATACCTTGGCCGATGGATATACCTTGGCCAAGTAATAAGTATTGACAATCTCTGACTACCAAATGCAGTGCTCCATTTGCATTCATCGGGTCCATGCCGCAGGGGCGGACTCAGAAACACCCTGCGTCAAACGTACCAGACAGATATCCGTAACCTGCACGCATCAATCCAACCTCAGTGGGAGGAAAAACTTGCAGCAGCAAACCTGCGGAAAAGATTGGTGGCTCCTTCTTGATGCTCTGGGTGCCTCTGGAGGCCATACGGATCTAAAGTCTAAGGATGATTTTTTTAACTTCAAGACGTCTGATTTTAACTTTGAGATTTTTTTTTTACTTCAACATATTTTATTTCTTCGTGATGTTTTGTTTTAATTTTGAGACGTTTTTTTTACTTCGAGACGTTTTTTAACTTCGAGACATTTATTTTCTTCATTACGTTTTGTTTTAGCTTTGAGATGTCTTCAAAAATTAGGCATGCAAGAACACGAATTTTTAGACACTACTTCCAAGTTCACAACTAGAGCACTAGAGTCGGAAATGGGTGGATAAGTTTTTAACCAAAGTCAAAGAGAGAGAGGGAGATGAACTAGATTTTTCTTAGAGTTAGAGACATATTACGGGGGAATTTATCAAAATTCAATCTGACACAGACAGTACTACCAGGCTCACAAGTCGTGTTCTAAAGTCTGAAACAGATGGAACATAGGAGACAATCTAATACATTTCCTTTTCTTCAAGGAGTTGATGTGGGAATAATATCTTGCAAGACTTTTGATAATGCAAGACAAGATTTTATAATACCTATCAAAATTCGGTAATATCATGTAAAACATTAATACTGCTATGCAAGGTGTTCGATAATTTCAGACAAGATTTTGATTATCCTACACATGATTCGGAAACACTTGGCAAGAATTTGATAATACCAGGCCTGATTTTGTTAAGAACTTGCAAGACTTAGGTAATACCATATAGGATACTCAAAATATCTTGCAAGAATTTGATAATACAACACAAGATTTTTTTAACAAATAGCATGATATCGTAATATAAAATAATATATTAATACTGTGATGTAAGGTGTTTGATAATTTCAGACAAGATTTTGATTATATCATACAAGATTTGCTTGACAAGATTTTGATAATACCATTCATGATTTTGTAATACATAGCAAGATTTGTTAATGTCATGTAGGACATTAGTACTGCAATGCAAGGTATGTGATAATTTTAGAAAAGATTTTAATTTTCCCACACAAGATGATTTGGATACATTTAACAAGATTTTGATAATACCATGCATGATTTTGTTAATAACTTGTAAGACTTAGGTAATACCATAGAGGATATACATAATATATTCCAACACTCTGATAATGAAAGACGAGATTTTGTGATACCTAGCCAGATTTGGTAAAAACATGTAAGACACTAAAACTTCAATGTAAGGTGTTTTGATAAATTTAGACAAGATTTAGATTATATAAAACACGATTTGGAAACACTTGACAAAATTTGATAATACCATGCATAATTTTGCTAATAACTTGCAAGACTTAGGTAATACCAGAGAGGATACTCATAATACCTCGCAAGAATTTAATAACGCAAGACAAGATTTAGTAATACCTAGCAAGAGTTGGTAATATCATGTTGGACATTACTTCTGCAATGCAAGGTATTTGGATAATTTCAGACAAGATTGTAATTACCCCACACAAGATTTGGAAATACTTGAAAAGATTTTGATAACACCATGCATAGTTTTGTTAATAACTTGCAAGACTTAGGTAATACCAGAGAGGATACTCATAATATCTTCAAAGACTTTGATAATGCAAGACAAGATATTGATTATACCACACAAGATTTGGAAACTTTTGGCAAGATTTTATAGGACCATGTATGATTTTGTTAATAACTGGCATGACTTTGGTAATAGCAGAGATATATTCATAATATCTTGCAAGACTTTGATAATACAAGACAAGATTTTGTAATATCTAGCAAGATTTTGTAATATCGTGTAACACATTAATGCCACAATGTACGACGTTTTATAGTTTCAGACAAGATTTTGATTTATACCAAACAAGATTTCGAAACACTTGGCAATATTTTGATAATATCATGCATGATTTTCTTAATAACTTGGAAGACTTAGGTAATATCGTAAAGGATATTCAAAATGTCTCGCAAAATTTTGATAATGCAAGACAAAATTTTGTAATACCTATTAAGATTTGATATTATCATGTAAGACATTAATACCGCAATGTAAGGTGCTCGATAATTTCAGACAAAATTTTGATTATACCACACAAGATTTGGAAACACTTGGCAAAGTTTTTATAATATCATGCATGATTTTGTTAATAGCTTGCAAGACTTATGTAATACCAGCGAGGATACTCATAATATCTTCTTTGACTTTGATTCGAAAAACAAATAAAATAAAGCCACTACAAACATTATTTTTCTAAAACAAAAAATTACAACTAACATATTTATATCATCCTCATCTTGTACTTTTAAATCATCACAGGTGTTTTTTTCTAAAGTATAATGAATTTATTTTAAGACACGGAAAAAAAGGGGGGGGGCAAATTTGGAGGGAGGGGGGTAAACACTTGTGGGGGAAGGGGGTAAACACTTTTAGGGGGAGGTGGGGCTAGAGGGTAGGGTTCATCCTCATCTTGCATTTTTAAATATCAAAGGTGGGTTTTTTTTTCTAGAAGTATATTTGATGTTATTTTAAGAAATGGAAAAAAAGCTGAAAAAAGGGGGAGAGGAAATGGAAGAGGATGAGGGGCTTTGCGGCTTTTGGAGATTGGGTTATCGGTGACTAAGGGCTGTCGTATCATTGTCTAAAATGTACATGACTTTTTGCAGTAACTCCAATTATATAACCACTATGGGCGTTGACAAATCCATAAGCCCCTTACTACTGGATTTGTTTTCATCGAACTTTTTGTGTAAATTAGAGCACAAAACCTATTTTGTATTTGTAAGAAGAATTTGTATTAACTCCAATAGTATTGCATACCCCCTATGGGCATCGTCAAATCCATAACACCCTAACGACTGGATTTCAGGGGATTGTTCTAGATTTCTAAAGCTTGTTCTGAATTTCTATATTAAAATTCTATTCAAGGTACCTTTTAATATAAAGCATTTAAAATTCCACTTTATATTCACTTAATGATCTCTTTCGCAACAGCCTTAAAGGAACATCTTAGATCATTACGCAATCTGTTTCGCAATAGCATCAAAAAAGGAAGATCACCTTGTCTGGGATTGTTCAGGGTTCATTGCTTCTCAAAAGCGCCTTAGGAAATCGTAATTACAGTTTTTTTCAGATCTCAAAAGTGCTTGGTCTTGATAGAGTTCATTGGCCTTCAAAAGTACCTGGCCTTGATGCGATTCAGTGATTCCTATGGCCTCTGTGAAGAAGAGGCAATCTACTACTGCTGCTGAAACTAGCGCTGGATCCCACAAGATACTCCGATGGTATCTAATATTACAATTTGAAGCAGAGCGTCTATATTTAAGAAAAAAACACGTAAAGATATGTTTAAGGAACAAAAAACATGCAAAACAACTAAAAAAGAAAATATGATAACAACAATATGGTATTATATGAATGTATCATAGGCCGCGCAATAGCGCTGCCTAAGTAAAGAACGATGTTGGCACAATGTATTATTTTTTTTTCCATACCAGGACACTTCGTATCGAAGGAGTTGTCGTAGAATGTGTTTTTGATGAGGACACTCCCCCACAACCCGCAGGGCAAGGGTTTTAAGTTATGCCCTGGGAGAATATAAGAACGATGTTGGCACAATGTATTATTTATTATTTTTTCCTTTAATTATTTATTACTTTTTTCTATTTTTTTTAGTTTCCATACCAGGGCACTTCGTATCGAAAATGTTGTCTTAGAAACTTCGGAAAGGGTTCATTAAATTGGAAATTGGAGTGGCATGGGCCCTTTTTAATAGTCGAAAGTAATTGGAAGTAACTAACACCCCTTCCATTCCCAACATTTCCCAAAACACATCCAATTAAAATTTTGAGATGACCATTTTGTTCTGCGTAGTTGATTTCCATATAAAAATTATGTTTTTGAGAAGGACACTCCCCCACAGCCCTCAGGGAATTGGTTTTATGTTATGCCCTGGGGACAAATAAGGTTTTTATAGAATACGTTGTCGTAGAAACTTCAAAAAAGGCTCATTTGATTGGATATTCAAAGGGCTAGTACTCATTTCAAAAGTCGAAAGTGATTGGAGGGCAACTAACCCCCCTCTCACGCCTACCTTTTCCCGAAACACATCCAATCAAAATTTTGAGATAGCCATTTTTTTGAAAGTAGTATTAAGCTCTGGAAATTAGGTCTTTGAGGGTACCCCCCTCCCGCACGGCCCTCAGGGAAAGGGTTTTGAGTTATGCCCTGGGGGCATTTAAGGTTCTTATAGAACGCGTTGTCTTAGAAAAGGGCTCATTCGATTGGAAATTAAAATGGCTAGTGCCCCTTTTAAAAGTCAAAAGTGATTGGAAGGCAACTAATACCCCTTCCACGCCCACCATTTCCCCAAACAGCCTTACCTTACCTTAAAGCTCTTGCTCGGCAGCGTCGCCAGCGTAGAGGGAACCAGTCGTCAGCGCCGTCAGTCTTCTCCAGAGTGATTGTTTCAGGGCGAGGGTTGTACCTTTGAGCAGGACACTCCCCCACAGTCTTCAGGGCAAGGGTTATAAGTTATGCCCGTGGGGATATAAGGTTTTTATTGAAATCTCTGTCGTAGAAACTTGAAAGGGCTCATTGGATTGGAAATTAAAAGACTTAGTGCCCTGTTTAATAGTCGAAAGGGATTTAAGGGCAACTAACCCCCCTCTCACGCCCACCTTTTCTCCAAATACATTCAATCAAAATTTTTAGATAGCCATTTTTTTCAACTTAGTTGAAAGTTTTGGAAATTAGGTGAAAGTTTATTATGTATTTAAGGATGACAAACCCCCCAGAGTCCCCCTGGGCAAAGGTTGTAAGTTATGCCCCGGGGGGCATAAAAGGTTTCTATAGATAGAGTTGTCGCAAAAACTTCAAAAGGAGCTCATTCAATTTCAAATTGAGAGAGCTAGTGCCGTTTTTAATAGTCGAAAGTGATTGAAGGGAGTCCAACCCCCTCTCACGCCCACTATTCCCACAAACACATCCAATCAGATTTTTCAGATAGCTATTTTGTTCAACGTAGTAGAAATTTCTGGAAATTATCTCTTTGAGTATGAACTCCCCCCCCCGCAGCCCTCAGGGCAAGGGTTGTAAGTTATGCCCTGGGGGTATATAAGGTTTTATAAAAAGCGATGTTGTAGAAACTTCAAAAAAGGGCTCATTCAATTTGAAATTGAAATGGCTAGTGCCCTTTTTAATAGTCAAAAGTGATTGGAGGGCAACTAACACCCCTCTCACGCCCAATTTTTCCTAAAATACATACAATCAAAATTGTTAGATAGCCATTTTGTGCAACATAGTTGAAAGTTCTGGAAATTAGGTCGATGGGCAAGGGTTGTCTTTTAAGGTCTTTTAGGATGATAACCCCCTCAGAGCCCTCAGTGCAAGGGCTGTAAGTTATGCCCTGGTTGCATATAAGTAGAGGTCTAAGTACCATTTTGCTTGGCCCAATAGCAATTCCCATGCTATTTGCTTGCCCCTATAGGAAAAACATTTCCAGAGCATGTACTTATGGATTTGCTTGCCTTATGTTCCTTGGCGTCTTTACAGAGCATGTACTTATGGATTCTAGTCGACTATGTTCATTCCCGTGCTATTCTAAGGGTTTTGGTTCCCTCCCATGCTATTCTAAGGGTTTTTGTTACCTCCTATGAAATTCTAAGGGTTCATCTTCCATCCAATGCTATTATAAGGGATTTTGCTCCTTCCTATGCTATTATAAGGGCTTATGTTCCCTCCCATGCTATTCTAGGGGATTATGTTCCTTCCTATGCTATCATAAGGGCTTATGTTCCATCCCATGTTATTCTAAGGGTTTATGTTCCTTCCCTTGCTATTATAAGGGCTTATGTTCCCTCCCATGCTATTATAAGGGTTTATGTTCCCTCCCATGTTATTATAAAGGCTTATATTCCATCCCATGCTATTCTAAGGGTTTATGTTCCCTCCCATGCTATTATAAGGGCTTATGTTCCCTCCCATGCTATTTTAAGGGCTTATGTTCCCTCCCATGCTATTCTATTTCAAAGAGAGTCAGTCCTCCCTCACACAGTTTCACGTGCAAATTGCCAAAAAAATTAAGTTTTGAGGAGATTACGTTCCTTGGCACCTTTTCATGTTTTCAATCAGATGGGATTTTGAAAGCACAGTGTGTACATGTGTGTAGGCATTGTTATTTAAAAAATTGGACGCTACAATCAGAATTCTTATATTGACATTTGCAAAAAAAAGGGGGTAATAGATTTGTGAATTGAAGTGTAGGTTTGACATCACCAGGCACGTGCGAGGGAAATTTTTTGTTGTTGGGGGGGGGGGGGGCTTAAAAAGGCAAAAATGGGGTGAACTACATTAGTTTATAAGATGGATCGTGAAAATCCCAAGGTTTTGTATACCAAGAAGGGACCGGAGGTAGCCTCCTCTACATACACGAATGGATAACGCTAGAATATTTTAAGACGGGCTTTGTTATTTAAAAATCAGATGCTAAACTCAGACAAACAAAAGGATTGTAACACCTGATTGGTTCGTATATTTTGCATGATATTTCTAAAGTCAATTAAGATGAAGGAATGTCGGAGTGTAGGTTTTACATCACCAGGCACGTGCAACGGAAATTTTTTGTTGGTGGGGGGGGGGTCTTAAAAAGGTAAAAATGGGTGAACTAAATTAGTTTATAAGACGGATCGTGAAAATCCCAAGGTTTTGTGTACCAAGAATGGACCGGAAGTAGCCTCCCCTACATACACGAATGGATATCGCTAGAATACTTTAACTTGGTGCCCATTAAAAACGAAGTTTTTGTGTTAAATAAGTAGTTCTTGTATCTGTTAAAAGAGCTTTAAGGGGTTTGAGAGACTCGGTTGCCTGATTCCGTGTGGTTTTTCTTTACTTAGTGCCCATTAAAAACGAAATTTTGTGTTAAATAAGTAGTTCTTGTATCTGTTAAAAGAGCTTTACGGGGTTTGAGAGACTCGGTTGCATTGTATTTTCCATAATTTTCTTACAAGAAACTACAGTTTACGGCCAAAAACCCTTAATAGCTCAGATTTTATAGAAATAGTTTTATTTTTCGATCCGAAAATAGACTAAAGTTTCAGATTTGAACCAGAGAATTGTATTTTCCATAATTTTCTTACAACTTTGAAAATCATTAACGATAATAAACATGTTTTTCGACCAGATTGGTTTTTGAAAGCACATTCAGCATGGCGTGCGCTATTTTTTTTTATCATGAACCCTTTAGAGACCAATTTGATCACCTTGGAGAAAGTTCAAATAGAATCATTGCTGATATTGATATTAGTGCGTAAACTACAAACTGACAAAAAATATCCAGAACTTTTTTTTCTTATAGCCTTGACTTTGAAGACATTTCTTCATCTTAATTGGCTTTAGAAATATTATGCAAAATAAAGCTAACCAAACCATTGTTGCTTTGTCGTATTTTGAGTAAACAAAAGGATTGTAACACCTGATTGGCTTGTTTGTATGGAATTTCAAGCCAGTGAAAGGAAGGAAACGTCTTTGAGTCATATTTAAAAAAAAAAGTAAATTCGACGTTTCTCTATGATTCAATCCCAACACCCCCCTGCTCTGAGTGTTGAAAATGATTTCACGACATTATTTTAGTTTTTTTTTCATGCCCCAAACTATTTTTTTTATCATGAAACCTTTAGAGATCAATTTGATCAACTTGGAGAAAGTTCAAAATAGAATCGTTACTGATATTGATATTAGTGCGTAAACTACAAACTGACAAAAATATCCAGAACTTTTTTCTTAAGCTATGAGTTTGAGAAAATTGCCTGATTATCGAAAAATGAAGAAACACCCTCCAAAAGTCGACAGGAATGGGATTGTCTTGAAGGGGGAATTTTCCATGGAAGAGGTGGAGGGTATTTTTACATGAAAATTACTTCAACCATGCCCAATCTCCGCGATCAGAAATTAAATTATAAAAAAGTTTCTTCAACTGAAAGTAAGGAGCAACATCAAAACTTAAACGGTCAGAAATAGAGGCTGTTTCCAAAGATTTAGAATTCATTAACTTTAGTGTTGCCAGTCAAAAGCTATGAGTTTGAGAAAATTGCCTGATTATCGAAAAATGAAAAAAACACCCTCCAAAAGTCGACAGGAATGGGATTGTCTTGAGGGGGGAATTTTCCATGGAAGAGGGGGAGGGTATTTTTACGTGAAAACAACTTCAACCGTGCCCAGCCCCCCGCATTTTTAACATGAAATGGCTGAAAAGTGTTTTTTTTGGGGGGGGGAGGGGGATGGGTATTACTCTTTCATAGGCGCGTGTTGTCTGAAACCTATAAAAATAAACTATTTCCGTAAAATCCGAGCTAATAAGAGTTTTGACCGTAAACTCTAGTTTGTTTTTTTTGTAAGAAAATTATGGAAAATACAATTCTCTGGTACAGGTGTGAAACTTAAGCCTATTTTTGGATTGAAAAATAAAACTATATCCGTAAAATCTGAACTAATAATTTAATATTTTTTTCATAAAAACAAACTTTTTTTTTAAACTTCAAAATTTTTCAACTTTATTTATTTTTTTCTTTTTGTACATATCTTATAATTTCAAAATATGCTTACGGTTCTAACAATTGTGCTCTATGATTGGTCAGAGACATGATTTGGCTTTCCCACTGGTATTCTATGACCGGTTATCGACACTACCTAGTCTATTGCATGTATTAAATCAGTATTTTTTACGCAGTGGAACGATAAACACATAAGTCATATCTTTAAAAAAAGTGAAGATGGAACATTTTAATAAAGTGTGTTCACATAACAAGGTTATTGTAGCATTGAATGCCGACAAGGAGAAGTATTTAAACTATGAAACAAGTACAAGTGGTAGCACTATCGGAAACGTATGTGTGCGTTTTCATGACAGTGAGAGTTTAGATTTCTTTGGAGCACCCAAGAATTTCTATTATGCAAATGCTGGATATGCGAAATTATCATTTCCAGAGATGATTACACTCAAAAAGAATGCTAACATAAAAATAATTGTTGATGATCGAGGACAACTCCTTGCTACTGCTGTAGGTAACACATTACCTACGGATACATCCAATCATCAGCTTTCGGGTATTAGCATTCAACGGAAGGCTAATAAAGAAAGGCCTACTCTGCTACTAATATCGTATACCATATCTTGTTTACGTACCGAAACTGTTACCTGTGTAAAAATAATGTGTTAATAGACAGCCAAATTGTCAGAAAAATAAAAATGGCATTGTCAGAAAATATCACTACGGAATATAAAGATGAAACGATGAAAAACAAAGCACCAGCAAACGTTACTGGCATTGATCAAACAGTCAATGAATCAAATAATACCAAAGACGAAAAACATATTGAGCCTGTCGATGAGACACCAGTAAAAATTGTGTATGATTCAAAATGGAATAATGATTATTCTACTGATTACGAACTAAGAGAAGACAATAGCTATAGTATCAAGAGAGAACATGGTGAACCATTATATGGAACAGATTCAAAATGTCCAAAGTTGTTCATTGATATTAATAATGTATAATAATATATATGTTTTGTATTAATATTCTACATGACATTATTTCATTACAAATGTATTATGCATTACATTGTTATGTGTTCATAATTTTTAGAGTAAACTAGCACATTGAACGTTCCTTTTTCAAGCACACAGTTTTTCAAGCCAAAAATAGACTACAGTTTTAGATTTGAACCAGACAATTGGATTTTCTATAATTTTCTTACAAAAAACTAGAGTTTACGGCCAAAAACCCTTATTAGCTCGGATTTTATAGAAATAGTTTTATTTTTCAATCTGAAAATAGACTAAAGTTTCAGATTTGAACCAGAGAATTGTATTTTCCATAATTTTCTTACAAAAAACTAGAGTTTACGGCCAAAAACACTTATTAGCTCAGATTTTATAGAAATAGTTTTATTTTTCAATCCGAAAATAGACTAAAGTTTCAGATTTGAACCAAAGAATTGTATTTTCCATAATTTTCTTACAAGAAACTAGATTTTACGGCAAAAAACCCTTATTAGCTCAGATTTTATAGAAATAGTTTTATTTTTCGATCCGAAAATAGACTAAAGTTTCAGATTTGAACCAGAGAATTGTATTTTCCATAATTTTCTTACATCTTTGGAAATGGTTAACGATAACAAACATGTATTCGACCAGATGGGTTTTTGAAAGCACATTCAGCATGGCGTACGCTATTTTTTTTTTTTTCAAAACTTAAACGGGCATAAATAGAGGCTGTTACCAAAGATTTAGAATTAATTAACTTTAGTGTTGTCAGTCAAAAGCTATGAGCTTTAGAAAATTGCCCTCCGGCGCGGCCGGAGGGGGGCATTAAATAGTGGAATTTATGCTGATACACATCACACAGAGACGACACACACATAGCGAGGCACATGCACAGATACGACATACACACAGAGACGGCACACACACACACACAGACGACACACACATAGCTACGACACATGCACAGAGAGGACACACACACACAGAGACGACGCACACACAAAGTGACGACTTAAACACTAAAGTTAATGAATCCTAAATCTTTGGAAACAGCCTCTAATTCTGCCCGTTTAAGTTTTGATGTTGCTCCTTACTTTCAGTTGAAGAAACTTTTTATAATTTAATTTCTGATTGCGGGCCACGGTTGAAGTTGTTTTCATGTAAAAATACCCTTCCCCGCTTCCATGGAAATTTCCCCTCCCCCCTCAAGACAATGCCATTCCTGTTGACTTTTGGAAGGTGTTTCCCCATTTTTCGATAATAAGGCAATTTTCCATTTTTCGATAATCAGGCAATTTTCATTGGAGGAATGATTTTGAATTGAAAATTAAGTATTTTCCAATAGATATTTTAGCTTGACCTGTGACCGCATGGGACTGGAAAGTATGTAAGACTAAGAAAAGGGAATCTAGAAAGGAGAACATTGACATTTGTCTAGTAAAAAAACGTCAAAAAGTACTGGCAGTGAGGGAGATATTCTTCTTAAAAATCGCAAGATTATACCACTACATAATCTAAATATATATTAGGGGGCCGCCATGAGCGCATTATATTAAATGCAAAACCTAACCAAAATACCAACTAAATATTTAATTAAACTATAGCTATAATGTATTTTCTGGGTGATTCTTTTTCAAACCATTACATAAACTTGTCTTTTTCATACCTAACCAGCAAATTTCTTTATTCACCCCCTCTCCTCAAAACAACATTACTGGAACGTTCCTGGTTTATGAGAGCTTCCATACACCATGTTAATGGTATATTATATATTAGAGAACCAAGACTTTGATACAGAACCTATAAAAAGTGGTATTAAATATTATAGAACCAAGAATCATGTGTATTTGAGTATTTGTGCGTGTATGTGTATGCTATTAACAAAATACGTAATTTATTATGCACTTGTTTGATAAATAATGCTACTAACAAAATCTGTCATTTATTATGCAAATGTTTGATAAATAATATTTATCAAACATGTTCACATAGAAAACTTAAACTGTTCACTTTTGTTTCAGGGGAAAGCTGTAAAATTGACTACCTTCCCTGGCCCTGGAATACAACACATCATTGATAATTATCCTCTTTTGCCTGGTCAATCAGAAGAATTCAGTGAAGGTACGTCGTTTAGTATTCCCCCACATATCCAGTCTACAACAGAAGAGATGAACAGCCTAACAGAAATTATTGAATCCAATGTTACAGGGGACATTTCTGACGATGACTTTGACATTAGTAAATTAGGTCCTGTGCAAATAGGTGCAGGACTTGAAAATACCGTCATGCCCCCGGAACTACGTAAATTTTATGTGTTAGAATCTTCTCTAGGGCATTTACAGACACATAGGGTAGATTTCAATCCTCCTGAGTTGACGGGGTTGTTATTTTAACAGACCCTGTCAATGTTCTCCATAGCTACATGGACCGAATTCGAAAATTTTTTGAGATTCAGATTCAAAATTAGCGCGGTCAGGGAGTGATTAAGGCATCAGTCAATCAAAAAGTTTATTTACAAAAAGGGAAGTCAGGAGATATTTTTATTTTCATTTTTCAACCGGCAATAAAACTTTTTACTCTGACTTAAGTGAGTTTTAGGTAACTTTTTCAATTTGGTAAATAAATTAATATCCACTTCGGACACATTTAATGAGAAGGGATGCGGTTCCACAATTTTATACATTGTACATATCGATCAAAAGCTCAATAGATTGAAAAAAAATTGTTTTAAGGGGGTTGAGGAGTACCAAATTAAAATACGACCCATATTTGTCGGCTAAAGGGAGGGGGGGTTACAGGGTTTCAGATTTGACACGGGTTTGCAATGTTTTGAAAAATCATTATTGGCGGCAGCTCATAAAATATTTAAAAGTGATTCAAAAATGAAAAATCTCGACATTTTTGCGCGTAAGGGTAGAGAAAAATTCCTCTTAAGTAAATTTTGATTGTTTAGAGGGCAAGTATCTGGTGTCCTTAAAAGAAATAACTATGTTCGAAAAAGCAAATGAAAATCTTGGGTTGGTTGTTCTTCAATAGGACATGAAATTGTAGATGGAGGAAAGAAACAAAATAAAAAAAGGAGATATATATTCAGTCTGGACATCGCTGGAAGATAATTTTAACACATCATTGATAATTATCCTCTTTTGCCTGGTCAATCAGAAGAATTCAGTGAAGGTACGTCGTTTAGTATTCCCCCACATTTCCAGTTTACAACAGAAGAGATGAACAGCCTAACAGAAATTATTGAATCCAATGTTACAGGGGACATTTCTGACGATGACTTTGACATTACTAAATTAGGTCCTGTGCAAATAGTTGCAGGACTTGAAAATACCGTCATGCCCCCGGAACCACGTAAATTTTATGTGTTAGAATCTTCTCTAGGGCATTTACAGACACATAGGGTAGATTTCAATCCTCCTGAGTTGACGGAGGTGTTATTTTAACAGACCCTGTCAATGTTCTCCATAGCTACATGGACCGAATTCGAAAATTTTTTGAGATTCAGATTCAAAATTAGCGCGGTCAGGGAGTGATTAAGGCATCAGTCAATCAAAAGGCTTATTAACAAAAAGGGAAGTCAGGGGATATTTTTTATTTTCATTTTTCAACCGGCAATAAAACTTTTTACCCTGACTTAAGTGAGTTTTAGGTAACTTTTTCAATTTGGTAAATAAATTAATATCCATTTTGGACACATTTAATGAGAAGGGATGTGGTTCCACAATTTTATACATTGTACATATCGATCAAAAGCTCAATAGATTGAAAAAAAATTGTTTTAAGGGGGTTGAGGAGTACCAAATTAAAATACGACCCATATTTGTCGGCTAAAGGGAGGGGGGGTTACAGGGTTTCAGATTTGACACGGGTTTGCAATGTTTTGAAAAATCATTATTGGCGGCAGCTCATAAAATATTTAAAAGTGATTCAAAAATGAAAAATCTCGACATTTTTGCGCGTAAGGGTAGAGAAAAATTCCTCTTAAGTAAATTTTGATTGTTTAGAGGGCAAGTATCTGGTGTCCTTAAAGAAATAACTATGTTTGAAAAAGCAAATGAAAATCTTGGGTTGGTTGTTCTTCAATAGGACATGAAATTGTAGATGGAGGAAAGAAACAAAATAAAAAAAGGAGATATATATTCAGTCTGGACACCGCTGGAAGATAATTTTAAAAATTGGGTTTGGATCGTCCATAAACCCCCCAAAGATGTAAATTCATACGGTCATTTTTTCTCCGTTACAGCAATAAGTCGACTCTTGTCTCAAGATGTTCAGAAAGGGGAACGTCACTATTTTCCCATGTGTCTTTCACCATTTAGAATCGAATGAACATTCAAAGGTCATTTGAAATATCGCAAACGTCATGAGAATCAAAGGGTAGAAAAGCTGGCAAGAGACAAAACTACCTTACAATTTAAAAATTTCCAAAATTCGCGGTTACAGATTGATAAAGTGGCTTTGGATTTTGAAGAAACACTGTTGGAGGTATCGGACCCATCAAGGCCAAATATAGTCAAGGAACACAAACTCGTAGCGGGTTCCTATGCCCATGCCTGACGAGATTCCATTAACAAAATGTAGTTGGAAGAGTTTTTTGCGACTATGCATGAGGAGGATAGCATGGAGAAATTATTAGTGCGTCTAATATAAAAAAATAAGTCTATTTAGCGATTGCGTCACATCAACTAACCCATGTCATTATCAGATAAGAAGAAACGTGCACTAGAAAAGCGGACAGTTTGTTGGGTTTGTAGGGGTGCTTTTGCCGAGACGGATGCTGTTCAAGATCATGACCACCATATTGACCCCAATTCAACGGGGAGAAGTAACTTTCGGGGATGGGCTCATAATTCATGTAAATAAAAAATTAAACAGCAGCTCTTTCTTTCGGTTTTTATACATAATTCCAACTAGGATTTGAAGTATGTGCTACCAGACGGCATATATTCAAAGAAATGGAGCTGTGGAAGATGCATGGGTGGTAGACAGATTTTCCTACCAAATCATACCTAAATCAGCAGAAAAGTTGCTTGTTTTTGAATTTATGTTTGGAAAAATGTTGAAGACGGCGTTGAGTACACGAATAAAATTCACTTTTCAGATTCCTTCAGTTTTTTTCTCTAATCTTTTAGTGAATTGATTCAAGTGCAGACAAAGGATGACGGCTGTAACGCTTTCTATTTTCTCAAGCAACAATTTCCAAATGATTTATATGATTCTTAATGGTGGAAGGAGTGTATCCTTATGATCATTATAACTCCAAGTCGAGATTCGCCGAGGAGAGTATTCTCTCCATTGAGTCGTTTTACGACAGTCTGCAAGATTGTAGATGTACTCCTGATGAATACAGCTTTGCCAAAAAAGTGTGGGTAGAGGGAGGGTGTAAAAATGGGTTTGAATACTGCAAGTTTTATTTTTCAAGTGATGTGCTCACTCTGTTGGAGATTAGGTGTAAAAATACGGACAAAATTTATGAGGATTTTAATCTTGATATAGGGTATTATTTTTCATCTCCTCATCTGGTAATGAACCTCATCCTAAATATTACCGGGAAAGAAATCGGGTTCATAACTGAAATCGATCAGCATCTGCTTATCGAGAGGTCAATGGGGGGATGGGTAGGTTTTTCATGGGGACCATATCTCGGAAAATGATCCAACTTTAGAGAAGACGGGGGAAAAGGCGGATGCAGTGTTCCTTGATATGAATTCCCTATTCCCTTCGGCTATATCTCATTACGCGCTACCCTCTGGTGACTATAAATGGATCAATGACTCTCAAGCCAATATTTCCCCAAGATTGGTAGTATTGAGGACAATGTGCCGGTTGGAAGGTGTTTTGAAATTGATGGGGAGATATCAGGGAAAATTCACGATTTGGTAAAGGATTATGTTTTTCCATGCACTAATTAACCTGTGTCTAAGGACTCTTTGAGTCGTCGCAACATACGTTTGGTCGAGGTGGAGGGATTGCATTGGACACCTTCAAAACAGAAACTTATTGCTGACCTCCTGCCGAAGAAAAAATATTGTCGTACATCTTGTGGCATTAAAATGGATGTGCGACAACGGTTTTAATGTTAAAAAGACCCATAGAGCCCTAGAGTTTAGTCAAAAACCTTATTTGAAAACATTTGTTGACACTTTTGTCAAGAAACGTTCTGAAGCGAAAACAAAGGTCGAAAAAAAATCTATAAGCTCATTTTAAATTCGACCTTTGGTAAAATGTGCGAAAGTGTTCGCAATAGGGGTCTTTGTGAAGTTGTGACCGATCCCGAACAATGTGCTCAAATTATTGCCGATCCAAACTACATTTCCTTTATAATTATTGGAACGGACATGGTACTATTGAATAGAAAAAAGAAACATTGTCCCTAAAAAAAATATTGCTGCAGGCAGTGCCATCCTTCAAATTTCTAAATAGCTCATGTTAGAGTTCTACTACAATGTGGCTAGGGTACAGTGACCGGGGGAGTGACAATTACAGGTCTGCTATGGTGACACAGATTCTCTTTTGTTAAAAGTAAAAACGGAAAACCTACTGTATAATTTGGCAAACGGTGAAATCATCAGTTCTCGGATGGACTATACCAACTGGGACGGGGAGGTCTATCCAGAACTTGTGAAACGTGGGGCTCCCAAGCGGTAAGAAGGAGAGAAAATATGCCTCTAGTTTGCATAACATAATAAGTCTTGCGTAATTTGACATACAATATGCTAAAATTAATCGATATTATTTACCTAACGGCAGTAATTACTTAGATCTTTTTATCCTATTTCTTTAGAAGAGCAGTTGCGCCTGAACCAAACCATAGTCACATCTGTTGACAAAAAAGCCAATATTTATGGTGACTGGTGTTTCGCATAATTTTGAACTGCAAAGATAGACAATTGAAAGGGTAAGACAATTGAAAGGTTGGCACAATGTATTATTTATTATTTTTTCCTTTAATTATTTATTATTTCTTTCCATTTTTTTTAGTTTCCATACCAGGGCACTTCGTATCGAAAATGTTGTCTTAGAAACTTCGAAAAGGGTTCATTAAATTGGAAATTGGAGTGGCATGGGCCCTTTTTAATAGTCGAAAGTAATTGGAAGTAACTAACACCCCTTCCATTCGCAACATTTCCCAAAACACATCCAATTAAAATTTTGAGATGGCCATTTTGTTCTGCGTAGTTGATTTCCATATAAAAATTATGTTTTTGAGAAGGACACTCCCCCACAGCCCTCAGGGCATTGGTTTTATGTTATGCCCTGGGGACAAATAAGGTTTTTATAGAATGCGTTGTCGTAGAAACTTCAAAAAAGGCTCATTTGATTGGATATTCAAAGGGCTAGTACTCTTTTCAAAAGTCGAAAGTGATTGGAGGGCAACTAACCCCCCTCTCACGCCTACCTTTTCCCGAAACACATCCAATCAAAATTTTGAGATAGCCATTTTTTTGAAAGTAGTATTAAGCTCTGGAAATTAGGTCTTTGAGGGTACCCCCCTCCCGCACGGCCCTCAGGGAAAGGGTTTTGAGTTATGCCCTGGGGGCATTTAAGGTTCTTATAGAACGCGTTGTCTTAGAAAAGGGCTCATTCGATTGGAAATTAAAATGGCTAGTGCCCCTTTTAAAAGTCGAAAGTGATAGGAAGGCAACTAATACCCCTTCCACGCCCACCATTTCTCCAAACAGCCTTACCTTACCTTAAAGCTCTTGCTTGGCAGCGTCGCCAGCGTAGAGGGAACCAGTCGTCAGCGCCGTCAGTCTTCTCCAGAGTGGTTGTTTCAGGGCGAGGGTTGTACCTTTGAGCAGGACACTCCCCCACAGTCTTCAGGGCAAGGGTTATAAGTTATGCCCGTGGGGATATAAGGTTTTTATTGAAATCTCTGTCGTAGAAACTTGAAAAAGGGCTCATTGGATTGGAAATTCAAAGACTTAGTGCCCTGTTTAATAGTCGAAAGGGATTTAAGGGCAACTAACCCCCCTCTCACGCCCACCTTTTCTCCAAACACATTCAATCAAAATTTTTAGATAGCCATTTTTTTCAACTTAGTTGAAAGTTTTTGAAATTAGGTGAAAGTTTATTATGTATTTAAGGATGACAAACCCCCCAGAGTCCCCCTGGGCAAAGGTTGTAAGTTATGCCCCGGGGGGCATAAAAGGTTTCTATAGATAGAGTTGTCGCAAAAACTTCAAAAGGAGCTCATTCAATTTCAAATTGAGAGAGCTAGTGCCGTTTTTAATAGTCGAAAGTGATTGAAGGGAAACTAACCCCACTCTCACGCCCACTATTCCCACAAACACATCCAATCAGATTTTTCAGATAGCTATTTTGTTCAACGTAGTAGAACAAAAGTTTAGTAGGTGAAAGTAGGTGAAAGTTTATTATGTTTATTATTTATTATGTATTTAAGGATGACAAACCCCCCAGAGTTTTTCAGATAGCTATTTTGTTCAACGTAGTAGAAAGTTCTGGAAATTAGCTCTTTGAGTATGAACTCCCCCCCCCGCCGTCCTCAGGGCAAGGGTTGTAAGTTATGCCCTGGGGGTATATAAGGTTTTATAAAAAGCGATGTTGTAGAAACTTCAAAAAAGGGCTCATTCAATTTGAAATTGATAGGGCTAGTGCCCTTTTTAATAGTAGAAAATGATTGGGCAACTAACACCCCTCTCATGCCCACCATTTTTCCAAATACATCCATTCAAAATTTTTAGATAACTATTTTGTCCAACGTAGTTGAAAGTTCTGGAAATTAGGTCGATGGGCAAGGGTTGTCTTTTAAGGTCTTTTAGGATGATAACCCCCTCAGAGCCCTCAGTGCAAGGGCTGTAAGTTATGCCCTGGTTGCATATAAGTAGAGGCCTAAGTACCATTTTGCTTTGCCCAATAGCAATTCCCACGCTATTTGCTTGCCCCTATAGGAAAAAAATTTCCAGAGCATGTACTTATGGATTTGCTTGCCTTAAGTTCCTTGGCGTCTTTCCAGAGCATGTACTTATGAATTCTAGTCGACTATGTTCCTTCCTATGCTATTCTAAGGGTTTTTGTTCCCCCCCATGCTATTCTAAGGGTTTTTGTTCCTTCCTATGCAATTCTAGGAGCTTATGTTACCTCCTATGCTATTCTAAGGGCTTACGTTACTTCCTATACCATTCTAAGGGCTTATGTTACCTCCTATGCTATTCTAAGGCCTTATGTTTCCTCCCATATTATTCTAAGGGTTTTTGTTCCCTCCCATGCTATTCTAAGGGTTTATGTTCCCTCCCATGCTATTCTAAGGGCTTATGTTCCCTCCCATGTTATTCTAAGGGCTTATGTTCCCTCCCATGTTATTCTAAGGGTTTATATTCCATCCCATGCTATTCTAAGGCTTTATGTTCCCTTCCATGCTATTTTAAGGGCTCATGTTCCCTCCCATACTATTCTAAGGGCTTATTTTCCCTCCCATTCTATTCTATTTCAAAGAGAGTCAGTCCTCCCTCACACAGTTTCACGTGCAAATTGCCAAAAAAATTAAGTTTTGAGGAGATTACGTTCCTTTGCACCTTTTCATGTTTTCAATCAGATGGGATTTTGAAAGCAAAGTGTGTACATGTGTGTAGGCATTGTTATTTAAAAAATTGGACGCTACAATCAGAATTCTTTTATTGACATTTGCAAAAAAAAGGGGGTAATAGATTTGTGAATTGGAGTGTAGGTTTGACATCACCAGGCACGTGCGAGGGAAATTTTTGGTTGGTGGGGGGGGGCTTAAAAAGGCAAAAATGGGGTGAACTACATTAGTTTATAAGATGGATCGTGAAAATCCCAAGGTTTTGTATACCAAGAAGGGACCGGAGGTAGCCTCCTCTACATACACGAATGGATATCGCTAGAATATTTTAAGACGGGCTTTGTTATTTAAAAAATAGGATGCTAAACTCAGACAAACAAAAGGATTGTAACACCTGATTGGTTCGTTTATTTCGCATGATATTTCAAAAGTAAAGTAATATGGAGGATTGTCGGAGTTTAGGTTTTGCATCACCAGGCACGTGCGATGGAAATTTTTCGTTGGTGGGGGGGGGGGTCTTAAAAAGGTAAAAATGGGTGAACTAAATTAGTTTATAAGACGGATCGTGAAAATCCCAAGGTTTTGTGTACCAAGAATGGACCGAAGGTAGCCTCCCCTACATACACGAATGGATATCGCTAGAATACTTTAACTTGGTGCCCATTAAAAACGAAATTTTTGTGTTAAATAAGTAGTTCTTGTATCTTTTAAAAGAGCTTTACGGGGTTTGAGAGACTCGGTTGCCTGATTCCGTGTGGTTTTTCTTTACTTAGTGCCCATTAAAAACGAAATTTTGTGTTAAATAAGTAGTTCTTGTATCTGTTAAAAGAGCTGTACGGGGTTTGAGAGACTCGGTTGCATTGTATTTTCCATAATTTTCTTACAAGAAACTAGAGTTTACGGCCAAAAACCCTTATTAACTCAGATTTTATAGAAATAGTTTTATTTTTCGATCCGAAAATAGACTAAAGTTTCAGATTTGAACCAGAGAATTGTGTTTTCCATAATTTTCTTACATATTTGGAAATCATTAACAATAAAAAACATGTTTTTGACCAGATGGGTTTTTGAAAGTACATTAATCATGGTATGTTATAATTTTTTTTTATCATGAACAATTTAGAGACCAACTTTATTAAATTGGAGAAAGCTCAAGTGGAATCGTTACTGCTATTGATATTATTGCATAAACTACAAACTGACAAAAAATATCCAGAACTTTTTTTCTTATAGCCTTTACTTTGAAGACATTTCTTCATCTTAATTGGGCTTAGAAATATTATACAAAATACAACTAGGAAAACCGTTGTTGCTTTGTCGAATTTTAATTAAACAAAAGGATTGTAACACCTGATTGGCTCGTTTGTATGCAATTTCAAGCCAGTGAAAAGAACGAAACGTCTTTGAGTCATATTTTTAAAAAAAAAAGTAAGTTCGATGTTTCTCTATGATTCAATCCCAACGCACCCCTGCTCTGAGTGTTGAAAATGATTTCACGACATTATTTCAGTTTTTTTTTCATGCCCCAAACTATTTTTTTTTATCATGAACCCTTTAGAGATCAATTTGATCAACTTGGAGAAAGTTCAAAATAGAATTGTTACTGATATTGATATTAGTGCGTAAAATACAAACTGACAAAAATATCCAGAACTTTCTTTCTTAAGCTATGAGTTTGAGAAAATTGCCTGATTATCGAAAAATGAAGAAACACCCTCCAAAAGTCGACAGGAATGGGATTGTCTTGAAGGGGGAATTTTCCATGGAAGAGGTGGAGGGTATTTTTACATGAAAACAACTTCAACCATGCCCAATCCCCGCGATCAGAAATTAAATTATAAAAAAGTTTCTTCAACTGAAAGTAAGGAGCAACATCAAAACTTAAACGGGCAGAAATAGAGGCTGTTTCCAAAGATTTAGAATTCATTAACTTTAGTGTTGCCAGTCAAAAGCTATGAGTTTGAGAAAATTGCCTGATTATCGAAAAATGAAAAAAAACACCCTCCAAAAGTCGACAGGAATGGGATTGTCTTGAGGGGGGAATTTTTCATGGAAGAGGGGAAGGGTATTTTAAGTGAAAACAATTTCAACCGTGGCCCTCCCCCCGCGATCAGAAATTAAATTATAAAAAAGTTTCTTCAACTGAAAGCAAGGAACAACATCAAAACTTAAACGGGCAGGAATAGAGGCTGTTTCCAAAGATTTAGGATTCATTAACTTTAGTGTTGCCTGTCAAAAGCTATGAGCTTGATAAAATTGCCTTAATATCGAAAAATGGAGAAACCACCCTCACCCGTAATCAGGAATGGGATTGTCTGGAGGAGGGATTTGTCCATGGAAGAGGTGGAGGGTATTTTTACGTGAAAAGAACTTCAATAGTGCCCAGCCCCCTAAATTTCGAAATTGAAATAGCTGAAAAGTGTTTTTTTTTTTGGGGGGGGGGTGGGGGATGGGTATTAGCCTCTCATAGGCGTGTGTTGTCTGACACCTATAAAAATAAATTATTTCCGTAAAATCTGAGCTAATAAGGGTTTTGACCGTAAACTCTAGTTTGTTTTTTTTGTAAGAAATTATGAAAAATACAATTCTCTGGTACAGGTGTGAAACTTAAGTCTATTTTTGGATTCAAAAATAAAACTATATCCGCAAAATCTGAACTAATAATTAAATATTTTTTTTCATAAAAACAAACTTTTTTTTTTAAACTTCGAAATTTTTTAACTTTAGTTATTTTTTTCTTTTTGTGCATATCTTAAAATTTCAAAATATGCTTACTGTTCTAACAATTGTGCTCTATGATTGGTCAGAGACACGATTTGGCTTTCCCACTGGTATTATATGACCGGTTATCGACACTACCTAGTCTATTGCATGTATTAAATCAGTATTTTTTACGCAGTGGAACGATAAATACATAAGTCATATCTCTAAAAAAAAAGTGAAGATGGAACATTTTAATAGAGTGTGTTCACATAACAAGGTAATGGTAGCATTGAATGCCGACAAGGAGAAGTATTTAAACTATGAAACAAGTACAAGTAGTAGCACTATCGGAAACGTATGCGTGCGTTGTCATGACAGTGAGAGTTTAGATTTCTTTGGAGCACCCAAGAATTTCTATTATACAAATGCTGGATATGCGAAATTATCATTTCCAGAGATGATTACACTCAAAGAGAATGCTAACATAAAAATAATTGTTGATGATAGAGGACAACTCCTTGCTACTGCTGCAGGTAACACATTACCTACGGATACATCCAATCATCAGCTTTCGGGTATTAGCATTCAACGGAAGGCTAATAAAAGAAAGGCCTACTCTGCTACTAATATCGTAAACCATATCTTGTTTACGTGCCGAAACTTTTACCTGTGTAAAAATAATGTGTTAATAGACAGCCAAATTGTCAGAAAAATAAAAATGGCATTGTGAGAAAATATCACTACGGAATATAAAGATGAAACGATGAAAAACAAAGCACCAGCAAACGTTACTGGCATTGATCAAACAGTCAATGAATCAAATAATACCAAAGATGAAAAACATATTGAGCCTGTCGATGACACACCAGTAAAAATTGTGTATGATTCAAAATGGAATAATGATTATTCTACTGATTACGAACTAAGAGAAGACAATAGCTATAGTATCAAGAGAGAACAAGGTGAACCATTATATGGAACAGATTCAAAATGTCCAAAGTTGTTCATTGATATTAATAATGTATAATAATATATATGTTTTGTATTAATATTCTACATGACATTATTTCATTAAAAATATATTATGCATTACATTGTTATGTGTTCATTATTTTTACAGTAAGCTAGCATATCGAACATTCGTTTTTCAAGCAGACTGTTTTTTGAGCCAAAAATAGACTAAAGTTTCAGATTTGAACCAGAGAATTGTATTTTCCATAATTTTCTTACAAAAAACTAGAGTTTACGGCCAAAAACCCTTATTAGCTCGGATTTTATAGAAAGAGTTTAATTTTTCTATCGGAAAATAGACTAAAGTTTTAGATTTTAACCAGAGAATTGTATTTTTCCATAGTTTTTTTCCAAAAAACTAGAGTTTACGACCAAAAACACTTATTAACTAAGATTTTATAGAAATAGTTTTTTTTTCGATGTGAATATAGACTAAAACTTTATATTTGAACCAAAGAATTGTATTTTCCATAATTTTCTTAAAAGAAACTACAGCTTACGGCAAAAAGCCCTTATTAGCTCAGATTTTGAAGAAATAGTTTTATTTTTCGATCCAAAAATAGACTAATGTTTCAGATTTGAACCAGAGAATTGTATTTTCCATAATTTTCTTACATCTTTGGAAATTGTTAACGATAACAAACATGTTTTCGACCAGATGGGTTTTTGAAAGCACATTCAGCATGGCGTGCGCTATTTTTTTTTGATCAAAACTTAAACGGGCAGAAATAGAGGCTGTTTCCAAAGATTTAGAATTCATTAACTTTAGTGTTGTCAGTCAAAGGCTATGAGCTTGAGAAAATTGCCTTCCGGCGCGGCGAGAGGAGGGCATTGAATAGTGGAATTTATGCTGATACACACACACACAGAGACGACACACACATAGCGAGGACACATGCACAGATACAACACACACACAGAGACGGCACACACACACACACACACACACACACACACAGACGACACACACATAGCGACGACACACGCACAGAGAGGACACACACACACAGAGACGACGCACACACAAAGTGACGACTTACACACTAGAGTTAATGAATCCTAAATCTTTGGAAACAGCCTCTATTTCTGCCCGTTTAAGTTTTGATGTTGCTCCTTACTTTCAGTTGAAGAAACTTTTTATAATTTAATTTCTGATTTCGGGCCACGGTTGAAGTTGTTTTCATGTAAAAATACCCTTCCCCGCTTCCATGGAAAATTCCCCTCCCCCCTCAAGACAATGCCATTCCTGTTGACTTTTGGAAGGTGTTTCCCCATTTTTCGATAATAAGGCAATTTTCCATTTTTCGATAATCAGGCAATTTTCATCGGAGGAGGGATTTTGAATTGAAAGTTAAGTATTTTCCAGTAGTTATTTTTGCATGACTTGTGACCACATGGGAAGGACAAAGATATAAGATTAAGGAAACAGAATGTAAAAAGGGGAGCCTTGACATTTATCTAGTAACAAAGCGTAAGAATGTTCTGGAAGTGAGGGAGATATTTTCGTTAAAAATCGCTAAATTATACCCCAACAAAATCTAAATATATATTAGGGGGCCGCCATGAGCGCATTATATTAAATGCGTAACCTAACCAAAATACCAACTAAATATTTAATTAAACTATAGCTATAATGTATTTTCTGGGTGGTTCTTTTTCAAACCATTACATAAACTTTTCTTTTTCATTCCTAACCAGCAAATTTCCTTATTCACCCCCTCTCCTCAAAACAACATTACTGGAACGTTCCAGGCTTATGAGAGCTTCCATACACCCTGTTTATGGTATATTATATATTAGAGAACCAAGACTTTGATACAGAATCTATAAAGAGTGGTATTAAATATTATAGAACCAAGAATCATGTGTATTTGAGTATTTGTGCGTGTATGTGCATGCTATTAACAAAATACGTAATTTATTATGCACTTGTTTGATAAATAATGCTACTAACAAAATCTGTCATTTATTATGCAAATGTTTGATAAATAATATTTATCAAACATGTTCACATAAAAAACTTAAACTGTTCACTTTCGTTTCAGGGGAAAGCTGTAAAATTGACTACCTTCCCTGGCCCTGGAATACAACACATCATTGATAATTATCCTCTTTTGCCTGGTCAATCAGAAGAATTCAGTGAAGGTACGTCGTTTAGTATTCCCCCACATTTCCAGTCTACAACAGAAGAGATGAACAGCCTAACAGAAATTATTGAATCCAATGTTACAGGGGACATTTCTGACGATGACTTTGACATTAGTAAATTAGGTCCTGTGCAAATAGGTGCAGGACTTGAAAATACCGTCATGCCCCCGGAACCACGTAAATTTTATGTGTTAGAATCTTCTCTAGGGCATTTACAGACACATAGGGTAGATTTCAATCCTCCTGAGTTGACGGAGGTGTTATTTTAACAGATCCTGTCAATGTTCTCCATACCTACATCGACCAAATTCAAGCACTTATTGAGATTAAGATTCAGAATTAGGGCGGTAAGGGAGGGATTAAGGCATCAGTCAATCAAAAAGTTTATTTACAACAAGGGAAGTTAGGGGATATTTTTTATTTTCATTTTTCAACCGGCAATAAAACTTTTTACTCTGACTTAAGTGAGTTTTAGGTAACTTTTTCAATTTGGTAAATAAATTAATATCCATTTTGGACACATTTAATGAGAAGGGATGCGGTTCCACAATTTTATACATTGTACATATCGATCAAAAGCTCAATAGATTGAAAAAAATTGTTTTAAAGGGGTTGAGGAGTACCAAATTAAAATGCGACCCATATTTGTCGGCTAAAGGGAGGGGGGTTACAGGGTTTCAGGTTTGACACGGGTCTGCAATGTTTTGAAAAATCATTATTGGCGGCAGCTCATAAAATATTTAAAAGTGATTCAAAAATGAAAAATCTCGACATTTTTGCGCGTAAGGGTAGAGAAAAATTCCTCTTAAGTAAATTTTGATTGTTTTGAGGGCAAGTATCTGGTGTCCTTAAAAGAAATAACTATGTTTGAAAAAGCAAATGAAAATCTTGGGTTGGTTGTTCTTCAATAGGACATGAAATTGTGGATGGAGGAAAGAAACAAAATAAAAAAAGGAGATATATATTCTGTCTGGACACCGCTGGAAGATAATTTTAAAAATTGGGTTTGGATCGTCCATAAACCCCCCAAAGATGTAAATTCATACGGTCATTTTTTTTTCGTTACTGCAATAAGTCAACTCTTATATCTCAAGATGTTCAAAATGGGGAACGTCACTATTGTCCCATGTGTCTTTCACCATTTAGAATCGAATGAACATTCAAAGGTCATTTGAAATATCGCAAACTTCATGAGAATCAAAGGGTAGAAAAGCTGGCAAGAGACAAAACTACCTTACAATTTAAAAATTTCCAAAATTCGCGGTTACAGATTGATAAAGTGGCTTTGGATTTTGAAGAAACACTGTTGGAGGTATCGGACCCATCAAGGCCAAATATAGTCAAGGAACACAAACTCGTAGCGGGTTCCTATGCCCATGCCTGACGAGATTCCATTAACAAAATGTAGTTGGAAGAGTTTTTTGCGACTATGGATGAGGAGGATAGCATGGAGAAATTATTAGTGCGTCTAATATAAAAAAAAATTAAGTCTATTTAGCGATTGCGTCACATCAACTAACCCATGTCATTATCAGATAAGAATAAACGTGCACTAGAAAAGCGGACAGTTTGTTGGGTTTGTAGGGGTGCTTTTGCCGAGACGGATGCTGTTCAAGATCATGACCACCATATTGACCCCAATTCAACGGGGAGAAGTAACTTTCGGGGATGGGCTCATAATTCATGTAAATAAAAAATTAAACAGCAGCTCTTTCTTTCGGTTTTTATACATAATTCCAACTAGGATTTGAAGTATGTGCTACCAGACGGCATATATTCAAAGAAATGGAGCTGTGGAAGATGCATGGTTGGTAGACAGCTTTTCCTACCAAATCATACCTAAATCAGCAGAAAAGTTGCTTGTTTTGGAATTTATGTGTGGAAAAATGTTGAAGACGGCGTTGAGTACACGAATAAACTTCACTTTTCAGATTCCTTCAGTTTTTTTCTCAAATCTTTTAGTGAATTGATTCAAGTGCAGACAAAGGATGACGGCTGTACCGCTTTCTATTTTCTCAAGCAACAATTTCCAAATGATTTTTATGATTCTTAATGGTGGAAGGAGTGTATCCTTATGATCATTATAACTCCAAGTCGAGATTCGCCGAGGAGAGTATTCTCTCCATTGAGTCGTTTTACGACAGTCTGCAAGATTGTAGATGTACTCCTGATGAATACAGCTTTGCCAAAAAAGTGTGGGTAGAGGGAGGGTGTAAAAATGGGTTTGACTACTGCAAGTTTTATCTTTCAAGTCATGTTCTCACTCAGTTGGAGATTAGGTGTAAAAATACGGACAAAATTTAGGAGGATTTTAATCTTGATATAGGGTATTATTTTTCATCTCCTCATCTGGTAATGAACCTCATCCTAAATATTACCGGGAAAGAAATCGGGTTCATAACTGAAATCGATCAGCACCTGCTTATCGAAAGGTCAATGGGGGGATGGGTAGGTTTTTCATGGGGACCATATCTCGGAAAATGATCCAACTTTAGAGAACACGGGGGAAAAGGCGGATGCAGTGTTCCTTGATATGAATTCCCTATTCCCTTCGGCTATATCTCATTACGCGCTACCCTGTGGTGACTATAAATGGATCAATGACTCTCAAGCCAATATTTCCCCAAGATTGGTAGTATTGAGGACAATATGCCGGTTGGATGGTTTTTTGAAATTGATGGGGAGATATCAGTGAAAATTCACGATTTGGTAAAGGATTATGTTTTTCCATGCACTAATTAACCTGTGTCTAAGGACTCTTTGAGTCGTCGCAACATACGTTTGGTCGAGGTGGAGGGATTGCATTGGACACCTTCAAAACAGAAACTTATTGCTGACCTCCTGCCGAAGAAAAAATATTGTCGTACATCTTGTGGCATTAAAATGGATGTGCGACAACGGTTTCAATGTTAAAAAGACCCATAGAGCCCTAGAGTTTAGTCAAAAACCTTATTTGAAAACATTTGTTGACACTTTTGTCAAGAAACGTTCTGAAGCGAAAACAAAGGTAAAAAAAAATCTATAAGCTCGTTTTAAATTCGACCTTTGGTAAAATGTGCGAAAGTGTTCGCAATAGGGGTCTTTGTGAAGTTGTGACCGATCCCGAACAATGTGCTCAAATTATTGCCGATCCAAACTACATTTCCTTTATAATTATTGGAACGGACAGGGTACTATTGAATAGAAAAAAGAAACATTGTCCCTAAAAAAAATATTGCTGCAGGCAGTGCCATCCTTGAAATTTCTAAATAGCTCATGTTAGAGTTCTACTACAATGTGGCTAGGGTACAGTGACCGGGGGAGGGACAATTACAGGTCTGCTATGGGGACACAGATTCTCTTTTGTTAAAAGTAAAAACTGAAAACCTACTGTATAATTTGGCAAACGGTGAAATCATCAGTTCTCGGATGGACTATACCAACTGGGACAGGGAGGTCTATCCAGAACTTGTGAAACGTGGGGCTCCCAAGCGGTAAGAAGGAGAGAAAATATGCCTCTAGTTTGCATAACATAATAAGTCTTGCGTAATTTGACATACAATATGCTAAAATTAATCGATATTATTTACCTAACGGCAGTAATTATATAGATCTTTTTATCCTATTTCTTTAGAAGAGCAGTTGCGCCTGAACCAAACCATAGTCACATCTGTTGACAAAAAAGCCAATATTTATGGTGACTGGTGTTTCTCATAATTTTCAACTGCAAAGATAGACAATTGAAAGGGTAAGACATGGACTCGAAAGTCAACACTCCATCTACTAATTTGTCTCAATATCAACACTCATTATCAATATCTAATTGACAATATCGAAAGATATTGATATCAATAGGTAGATACTGATATTAAATACCTAATTGACATTCAAACTCAATTTCAGCACTAATTTGCTCCCAGGCATTCTTTACAATGCTATGGCTTAGTATCCTTTGCAAGCAATATAATTTCCACACTAGCCTAGTTTTGCTATCTTATGAATGTCATAATTGTCTTAGTAGTTGCTGCTGTCATGATTTAACAATTAAGCGGTTTTTTTTACCGTTCCAGCTCTTACTATTACTCCTGTTACTCTTACTCCTGGGATAAAGGGGTCAATTAAAAAAAAATATCTAGTACAATTTTGTGAAAATATATTTATATGGCAACATACTTAAAATATGTACCTTAAAGTGTAAACAAAATTTTAAAACAACAACTTACAATTTAAAAAAAGTACAAAAATGCAATACAAAACGATAAAATACAAAAGACTTTCTTATTTATTTCTTAAATGAAGAAATTTGCCAGTTTATTTTTACTCTCTAAATTCTGAAACTTTAAGCTCAAAATCCATCAACAATGTCCTCCAAAATTGTTCCAAATAAAAAGTAAATATTACTAACAATTCTTAGTTACAATTCCCAGTTAGGTCACGGAAACATAATTATTAGGAACATTTTTCTAAAATTTATCTGTTAGAACAGCAAAAACAGAACAAACCGAATAAGTAACAATCATCCCAAAAGACTTTAGTTTCTACTTATTACCAATTGTGTTCATATTGCAAGACAGGGATTTTATATCTTCATTTGTCAAGCGTAATATTTTGTAAAACTTCTGTAATACTTTCAACAATCACAGCATAGGTAGCCGTTCTTTTTAATATCATCAACTTGACTTTTGAGTTTTGCGTTCATGAATCATGGATATTTGAAAGTGGATTACTTAAGGTCCGAATAGGGCTCCAAGGAACAGTACTTGCAGTCCTTACGACTGATTTTAGGATAACTGGAAACTCGGACGATGGTTTTTTTACGTCTTCTGTTGTCCTAAGACTTGGAATTCCAGTGTGCCAAGGTTTCGGTTGTTCAAGATCTGAAATAAAAAATAGAAGCTGTTAAGAGTATAAAGTAAATTTGATAGATTCCTTCACTGGATCTAAAATTCAAATATATTTAGGCTATAGTTTTTCAAAGGTTATTTCATATCTACATTAGTGGGTACACACACACACACACACACACACACACACACACACACACACACACACACACACACACACACACACACACACACACACACACACACACACACACACACACACACACACACACACACACACACACACACACACACACACACACACACACACACACACACACACACACACACACACACACACACACACACACACACACACACACACACACACACACACACACACACACACACACACACACACACACACACACACACACACACACACACACACACACACACACACACACACACACACACACACACACACACACACACACACACACACACACACACACACACACACACACACACACACACACACACACACACACACACACACACACACACACACACACACACACACACACACACACACACACACACACACACACACACACACACACACACACACACACACACACACACACACACACACACACACACACACACACACACACACACACACACACACACACACACACACACACACACACACACACACACACACACACACACACACACACACACACACACACACACACACACACACACACACACACACACACACACACACACACACACACACACACACACACACACACACACACACACACACACACACACACACACACACACACACACACACACACACACACACACACACACACACACACACACACACACACACACACACACACACACACACACACACACACACACACACACACACACACACACACACACACACACACACACACACACACACACACACACACACACACACACACATGCATATATATATATATATATATATATATATATATATATATATATATATATATATATATATATATATATATATATATATATATATATATATATTTGGAACACACTTACTTCTAATACCGACAACTCACCGCAGCACCAGGCTACCTGAGGACAACACAGCTACGCACGCTCCTCCTCCATCCCAATCTGTTCAAAGCCTGCCTCTTTAAACCCTCCCAGGAAGTTCCCATTTCCCTTATATCTTTCTTTATGACATCCTCCCGTTCCAACCGCGGACAGCCTGCTTTCTGTTTTGCCTTTGAAGGTTGGCCGAAAAGGACGATCTTAGGGAATCTGTCATCCTTCATCCTCAGAACTTGCCCAAGCCATCTCAACCTTTCTCTCATTATAGCCCTTGAAAGCGGGATTGATACAAAGATCTAAAAACCAAAGATATTAATACAAAGAGATTAAGAAAATACGAATATTCTCTTATCGATATTATGGTAGTAATAACAGTCATATAAAAATAAAATAAACACAGACTAGAGAAAAATAAAGCGAAAATAAACTAAAAGGTAAAAACCTGAAAGAACTAGTTGAAAACCATGGAAAAAACATAAAATAGCTAAAAATTTGGAATATCAGAATCGGACAGCCCATTGTGTAGCGATGTCAAGCTTCAGTTAAATCTGAATCATTGAAATTTGTACAATTTTCCTATTTAAATACCTCAGCGATAAACAAAAGTAAAAATATCTAATACCCAAATCATGCTGCACGAAGCATGCTCGAATATCATTTTAAAGAAAAAATGGAAACAAACCAGATAAAGATAACATAAATTGTTCGAAGTGCACTTAATTGGCCGAGGCCGTTGGCCGAGTGCACTTTGGCCAACGCTTTAAGTTTAATCGTATTAGCTCCCGTTTTTGGATATCCAGTCTAAAGCTGAAGTATAGGGACTTACCAAATTGCTGTTGCTTTTTAATATGAGCAAACGTCAGGATTGCAGCACCGAAGAGTGAGGGGATTCCTGCCACTAAAAAAGCAGTTACATAAGAGTTGTTAAGTGCTGAGTATATATGACCTGCAATACAAAAGTACAATAGATTAATCTATTGATACAATTTGGTGATGCTGCGCCAACAGATAAGTAGAGCGAAAGGAGCCAACATATAAATATAAAATGTCTTCAAAAAAACTACGACAAATTTAAGATTTTAGATTTTTAAAGACTTACGATTATAAATCATAAAAGGTTCTAAAGTCACATAACTGTTTAAGGCCAATATAAACGAAGAAATAAAATTCGGATATTTGATAGATATTAATGGTACACAGCGATGAACCTATTTTGGATGTCTGCTCCCAATACCGAAAAAAGAAGATTAAATTTGAAAAAATTACGATATAGATAAAAAAAGGAAATGGTGAGGCAAGACCATCATATGAACAAAGGAAAATAATTACAAAAATAAGTAATTTTGTGCTTACTAGGTTCTTATTCCATCTTTTATTTTTGTTTTTCATCTTGTTTTCTTTGAAATTTTTGTATTCTTACTTCCGGTTTAATAAACAAATTTAAATAACTTAAGGTAATTAAATTGAAATTGTTTAATTATATTATTAACTTCAATTTATTCAATTTAGTTTAAATATATTTAATTAATTTGTCAATTAAAACGAAAAATTGTAAATGCAAGATTAGTAAAGAGGGTCCAAAAAGACGATGTCCGTTCATGGTCCCTTCTCAGTGCTAAAAAAGAAAATGAAAATAATTGTTAAGAAATTGGCCGTCCAATCTTTCATCTCCACTATTAAGGAAAGATTTTATTGATAAAATATGTCCTGAAGCTGCAAATGATATTTCAGAGATTGCTGACCAGATGAAAAAGTTCCAACCTGGACTTTTAGCCTCCCACCTTCATCGGTGTAATAAAAGGCGTGCCGACAGAAATGAATGAAAAAGATCTAGAGAAAATTATTGCAAAGTGTGTCAAAGCCTTGCAGTGTGGCAAGTCACGTGTCTACAAGATTCATTTTGAACAACGGAATAATCTCGATTCCTTTCTGAAAAATACTGTGAGTTATGAGAAGTTAACTGTCCAGAAATTCATATTCATACCTAGACGGTGTTTCAGATGCCATCAACAAGAACATCTTGCTGCTGATTGTAAGAACGCAGAACTGTGCTATCGCTGTGGTTCCACGAAGCACTCTTCCACCAGGGATAATCCATGTGTTCGGAACGTGTTTTTCATTAAATTTAAAGAGTCTAATCACATCAGTTACAGTAACAAATGCCCTGGCAACACTCAAACGGGCATCTAAGTAGATTCATGGATATTTGTTTTCTCTCTTGGAACATTATTGGTGGTCTTATAAAAAAAGACCTATTCTTGGAAATATACTAATAAATGCGTAATAATAAATGTTTATTTACGCACAGATTACAAAGATGAAGATTCATAGAGAGATTTCGCATTAGCAGTTAGTAAACTTAGCTCTTGTCTTCGTGATGTCCTTAAACTGAAAATCCCGTGTTTGATCGTAGGTGATTTTAATTGTGATTTAAATTGCAGGTTGTCTTCAGCTTCTATCCGTGCTTCTTCACTATTAGAAATATTTGGTGATTTTTTTAAAGTTCAACAGAAATCTGATTCATTCTTCCTCTTGCACATCTAACCTCGACCATGTTGTGTCATATAACGTTGATATACCTCGTGTATTGGTAGTTTCCAAATTTCAAGTTTCAGACCTTTGCTTCTAGTTTTAACCGAGAAGCTTCTCAGATTCCAGTGTTACAGGCTCATACTGTTCACCGGCATAAGTGGTATACTTTTCGCGATTGGAATAAAATTGACACATCTCAGTTCATCGAAAGTTCAGATAGCATCCTTAACGAGATCCGGGTTCCATTTCATTATCTGCAAAAGCCTTCTAATAAAGACATTAATGAGGTTAGATTAACTCTTGATATCTACTCCGAAGAAATCTGCCATGCACTTTTGTGTGCTGAAAAAAGGGCAGTTCCTCTTTAAAAAAATACGTGTTGTTACCCAAGTTCCCGGGTGGTCAGGAAATCTAGCGCTGTCTGAAGCTTGTGATCGTGCTAAATTTTGGTACAAATTATGGAGAGATTGCCTATGACCCCGTCAAGGAATAGTCAATGAACTGAGAAAAGTGTCAAAAAAATGTTTTGCTAAGGAACTTGCCCTTCATCGATCTAAAATCCGGACACTTTATTCCGAGAAGGTCAGGAATTCACCTGATCTACTGTGGAAGCTATTACCACGTACTATCTCCTCCAATTTGCCAGACCCAAATGGCATTCCTCTGTCCAAATGGGTATCCCATTTTTCGAATTAATTCTCTGAGCCTGATCCTGTTTTAGAATCACAATTTTGTGATGAGCTCTGCAACTTCATTGATGAATCTCCTGACCTTGATTTTGTTGTTACTTGTGACGCTGTCATAAAAGCCATATCCCAACTTAAAAAGAAAGCGTCTTGTGGGATAGATAAGGTGAGCACGCTACACATCATTAATGGAAGTTATCTATTGGTGCTTCACTTCAGCCTTGTCATGCAAATGATATTTGTTACAGGTATTGTTCCATCCTTGTTCTGCATTGGTGATCTGACTCCGATTCCCAAAAAAGGGAAATCTGAGCTGCAAGGTTCCTCTTTCCGTCCCATCACCTTCTCTACTACGATATGGAAACTTTTCGAGCTGCTTTTTCTTTATGAGTTAAGACAGAAATGTTACGTTCCCCCAAATCAGTTCAGTTTTCAGACCAATCTTGGCTGTTCTCATGTTCTTACAGCAGTTTTTACTGCCCTCGCCGACGCTGAATCTTCGGGAGAAAGTATGATCCTCACCGCACATGACGTTAAACGTGCGTTCGATTCCTTAATTCATTCGTTCATGCTTCTTCATATGACAAGGCGAGGTGTAAACCCATCAGTTGTCCGTGTTCTCAGGGATTTATATAGGAATCTAAGCGTGCGTTTAAAACTTCCATCCCGTTTTCCCCTGCAATCGGCTCTTTATCAATCCCAATATAATCGCATAAATTCTCGTGTGAGGCCAAACTCTACTAATGCCTCGAATATGCTGGTTAATCCTCAGTACCCCATCCTCGTTAAGAAAGGGACTAGACAGGGAGCTATCACTTCCCCAACCATGTTCAATAATAGTATCCTGGAAGCTCAGGCAAAGTGTTTCTTTTCACTGTAATTTTTATTTTCATTTTCGATGCTGTAAGAACTGGAAAATAATAAATTTGTAATATACGAGTAATTTGTTTTCAGTGAAGCACCAATGACGCAGACGGCTTTAGGTTTTACAGTTAAAGAAAGGGGCAGTATCCAAATTTTGCTTGTAGGGAAACTATATTTGTCTTGACCAATCTTGAAAAGAACTAATAAATTAAACTTAATATTTTATGCATAATGATATTAATTGCTAAAAGCTCATCAGTTCAAAATTTTACTGTAATTTTAATATTTATTTTCAATATTAAGTACAAAAGAAAACATTTGTAATATAATTAGTTTTCAGTAAAGCGCCAATGACGTAGAAGGTTTTAGGCTTCTGCAGTGAGACGATACCCAAACTCTTGTTTGTAGTTATTTTAATTCGATTCAAAGTTGATTTGCATATTCAATTTAAGTTTCACTCGTTTTAAGATTTATCCATTTACATTAATATATATTGTATGTTTGTTCGCATTGATTGTTATTTAATTTCTGTTCGTTTTAAGTTTCATTTATACTTTAATAGCAAAATATTTGTTTTCGTTTTAAGATTGATATTCATACTCAATCAAATAATTACTCTATTTAAGATCTATTTATTCATTTATATTATTACTTGTTGTATATTTTTTGCTATGATTGTTCATTTAATTTCTGTTCGTTTTGGGTTTCATTTATTCTTTAATTGTAATTTTTGGTTATTTTGAGTTTGAATTTTAACAGGTATTTGTATCTCCTGAGCTTAAGTTTAAAATTGGCTTTACTTTTCTTTGAAAAACTTATTTTTCGGAAAGTTTTTTTAATTAATGGCTGTGTCGACACCGGAGTTTTTTGTTATCAGAACTTTGAACTATTTTAACAAAATGTCTGTCCCAAAATTTTTATCTGATGCATTTAGGGTGTGGAGGAGGGAGAGGGGCAAGTTGCCCTTCAATCTCTTTTGACTCTTAAAAAGTGAACAAGAACTTTCAATTTTCAATCAAATGAGCGCTCTCTAAAGTTTATACGAGCATCCCTTCCATAAGAAGTAATATGAAGGATTCGGAGAATCCTTAAATTACAACCCTTGCCCTGAAGGCTTTGGGGGAGTTGTAATCCTCAAAGACCTAATTTCCAGAACTTAAAACTACGTTTAATAAAATGGCTGTCTTAAAATTTTGATTGGATGTGTTTGGGGGAATGAGAGGGGGGTTAGTTACCCTCAAATCACTTTCGACTATTGCAAAGGGCACTAGCCATCTGAATTTCCAGTCGAATGAGCCTGTTTTGAAGTTTCTACGACAACGCCTTCTATAAAAACATTATATGCCCCCAGGACATAACTTAAAACCCTTGCCCTGAGGGTTGTGGGGATTGTCATCCTCAAAAAAGTTTTTTCTATCTGGAAATCAACTACGCTGAACAAAATGGCTATCTCAAAATTTTGATTGGATGTGTTTGGGGGAATGATGGGCGTGGGGAAGGGGCTAGTTGCCCTGCAATGGGGCTAGCTACGACAACGCCTTATATAAAAACCATATACGCCCCCAGGGCATAACTTAACACCCTTGCCCTGAGGGTTGTGGGGGACTATCCTCCTCAAAAATATATTTTGTGTCTGGAAATCAGCAACACTGAACAAACTGGCTATCTTAAAATTTGATTAGATGTGTTAGGGGTAATGAGGGGCGGGGGATGGGGGGGCTAGTTGCCCTCCAATCACTTTCGACTATTAAAAAGAGCACTAGCCCTTTAATTTCCAATCAAATGAGCCTGTTTTGAAGTTTCTACGACAAGGCCTTCTACAAAAACCTTATATGCCCCCAGGGCATAGCTTAAAACCCTTGCCCTGAGGGTTGTGGGGGATTGTCCTCCTCAAAAATGTATTTTCTATCTGGAAATCAACTACGCTGAACAGAATGGCTATCTGAAAATTTTGATTGGATGTGTTCTGGGAAATGATTGGCGTGGGGGGGGGAGGGGGGCTATTTACACTGCAATCACTTTCAACTATTAAAAAGGGCACTAGCCCTTTAATTTCCTATCAAATGAGCCAGTTTTGAAGTTTCTACGTCAACGCCTTCTATAAAAACCTTACATGCCCCCAGGGCATAACTTAAAACCCTTGCCCTGAGGGTTTAGGGGGAATATCCTCCCCAAAAATATATTTTCTATCTGGAAATCAACTACGCTGAACAAAAGGGCTATCTTAAATTTTTGATTGGATGTGTTTGGGGGAAGGATGGGCGTGGGGGGGGCTAGTTGCCCTCCAATCCTTTTGGACTATTAAAAAGGGCTCTAGCCCTTGAATTTCCAATCGAATGAGCCTGTTTTGAAGTTTCTACGACAACGCCTTCTATAAAAACCTTATATGCCCCAAAGACATAACTTAAAACCCTTGCCCTGAGGGTTGTGGGGGAGTGTCCTCCTCAAAAACATAATTTCTCTCTGGAAATCAACTACGCTGAACAAAATGGCTATCTCAAAATTTTGATTGGATGTGTTTGGGGGAATGATGGGTGTGGGGAAGGGGCTAGTTGCTCTCCAATTACTTTCGACTATTAAAAAGGGCACTAGCCCTTTGAATTTCCAATTGAATGTGCCTGTTTTGAATTTTCTACGACAACTCCTTCTATAAAAACCTTATATGCCCCCAGGGCATAACTCAAAACACTTGCCCTGAGGGTTGTGGGGGAGTGTCCTCCTCAAAAATATATTTGCTATCTGGAAATCAACTACACTGAACAAAATGGCAATCTCAAAAGTTTGATTCGATGTGTTTGGGGAAATGATGGGCGGGGGGGGGGGGCTAGTTGCCCTCCAAACACTTTCGACTATTAAAAAGGGCATTGAACTTTAATTTCCAATCGAATGAGCCTGTTTTGAAGTTTCTAAGACAACGCCTCCTATAAAAACCTTATATGCCCCCAGGGCATAACTAAAAACCCTTGCCCTGAGGATTGTGGGGGAGTGTCCTCCTCAAAAATATATTTTTCAATCTGGAAATCAACTACGCTGAACAAAAATGGATATCTCAAGGTTTTGATTGGATGTGTTTGGGGGAATGATTGGCGTAGAGGGGGAGGGCTAGTTACCCTCCAATCACTTTTGACTGTTAAAAAGGGCACTATCCCTTTGAATTTCCAATCAAATGAGCCTTTTTTGAAGTTTCTATGACAACATCTTCTGTAAAAACCTTTTATGCCCCCAGGGCATAACTTAAAACCCTTGCCCTGAGGGTTGTGGGGGATTGTCCTCCTCAAAAACATATTTTCTATCTAAAAATAAACTACACTGATCAAAATGGCTATCTCAAAATTTTGATTAGATGTGTTTGGGGGAATGATGGGCGTGGGGGGGGGGGGCTAGTTACCCTCCAAACACTTTCGACTATTAAAAAGGGCACTATTCCTTTTAATTTCCAATTGAATGAGCCTTTTTTGAAGTTTCTACGACAACGCCTTCTATAAAAACATTATATACCCCCAGGGCATATCTTAAAACCCTTGCCCTGAAGGTTCGGGGGGAGTGTCCTCCTGAAAAACATATTTTCTATCTGGAAATCAACTTCGCTGAACAAAATGGCTATCTCAAAATTTTGTTTGGATGTGTTTGGGGAAATGATGGGCGTCGGGAGGGGGGGCTAGTTGCACTCCAATCACTTTCGACTATTAAAAAGGGCACTAGTTCTTTAATTTCCAATCGAATGAGCCTTTTTTGAAGTTTCTACGACAATACTTTCGATAAAAACATTATATGCAATCGCGGCATAACTTAAAACCCTTGCCCTGAGGGTTGTTGAGGAGTGTCCACCTCAAAATATGTTTTCTATCTGGAAATCAACTAAGCTGAACAAAATGGCTATCTGAAAATTTGTTATTGGATGTTTTTGGGGAAATGATGGGCGTGGGGGGGGGAGGGGGCTAGTTACACTCCAATCACTTTCGACTATTAAAAAGGGCACTAGTCCTTTAACTTCCAATCGAATGAGCATGTTTAGAAGTTTCTACGACAACGCCTTCTATAAAAACCTTATATGCCCCCAGAACATAACTTGTAACCCTTGCCCCGAGGGTTGTGGGGGAGTTTCCTCCTCAAAAATATAGTTTCTGTAAGGAAACCATCTTCACTGAACAAAATGGTTATTTCAAAACTTTGATTGGATGTGTTTGGGGGAATCATGGTCGTGGGGGGGGGGGGCTAGTTACCCTCCAATCACTTTTAACTATTAAAAAGGGCACTAGTTCTTTAATTTCCAATCTAATGAGCCTGTTTAGAAGTTTCTACGACAACGCCTTCTATAAAAACCTTATATGCCCCCAGGGCATAGCTTAAAACCCTTGCCCTGAGGGTTTTGGGGGAGTGTCTTCCTCAAAAATATATTTTCTATCTGGAAATCAACTACGCTGAACAAAGTGGTTATCTGAAAATTTTTTATTGGATGTGTTTGGGGAAATGATGGGCGTGGGGGGGGGGGGAGAAGGGGGCTAGTTACACGCCAATCACTTTCGACTATTAAAAAGGGCACTAGCCCTTTAATTTCCAACTAAATGAGCATGTTTTGAAGTTTCTACGACAACGCCTTCTATAAAAACCTTATTTGCCCCCAGGGCATAACTTAAAACCATTGACCTGAGGGTTCTGGGGGAATATCCTCCTCAAAAATATATTTTCTATCTGGAAATCAGCTACGCTGAACAAAAGGGCTATCTTAAAATTTGATTGGATGTGTTTGGGGGAATGATGGGCGTGGGAGGGGGGGGGGCTAGTTGCCCTCCAATCATTTTCGACTATTAAAAAGGGCACTAGCCCTTTAATTTCCAATCAAATGAGCCTGTTTTGAAGTTTCTACGACAACGCCTTCTAAAAAAACCTTATATGCCCCCAGGGCATAGCTTAAAACCCTTGCCCTGAGGGTTGTTGGGGATTTTACTCCTCAAAATATATTTTCTATCTGGAAATCAACTACGCTGAACAAAATGGTTATCTGAAAATTTGTTATTGGATGTTTTTGGGGAAATGATGGGCGTGGGGGGGGGGGAGGGGGCTAGTTACACTCCAATCACTTTTGACTATTAAAAAGGGCACTAGTCCTTTAACTTCCAATCGAATGAGCCTGTTTTGAAGTTTCTACGACAACGCCTTCTATAAAAACCTTATATGCCCCCAGGACATAACTTGAAACCCTTGCCCTGAGGGTTGAGGGGGATTGTCCTCATCAAAAACATATTTTTTGTGTGAAAATCAACTACGCTGAAAAAAATGGTTATCTTAAAATTTTGATTGGGTGTATTTGCGGAAATGTTGGGGGTGGGGGGGGGGGGGCCTAGTTACACTCCAATAACTTTCGACTATTTAAAAGGGCACTAGTTCTTTAATTTCCAATCAAATGAGCCTGTTTTGAAGTTTCTACGACAACGCCTTCTATAAAAACCTTATATGCCCCCATGGCATAGCTTAAAACCCTTGCCCTGAGGGTTTTGGCGGAGTGTCTTCCTCAAAAATACATTTTCTATCTGGAAATCAACTACTCTGAACAAAATGGCTATCTCAAAATTTTTTATTGGATTTGTTTGGAGAAATGATGGGCGTGGGGGGGGGAGAAGGGGGCTAGTTACACTCCAATCCCTTTCGACTATTAAAAAGGGCACTAGCCCTTTAATTTCCAATCAATTGAGCATATTTTGAAGTTTCTACGACAACACCTTCTATAAAAACCTTATATGCCCCCAGGGCATAACCTAAAACCCTTACACTGAGGGTTGAGGGGGAATATCCTCCTCAAAAATATATTTAATATCTGGAAATCAACTACGCTGAACAAAAGGGCTATCTTAAAATTTTGATTGGATGTGTTTGGGGGATTGATGGGCGTGGGAGGGGGGGCTAGTTGCCCTCCAATCATTTTCGACTATTAAAAAGGGCACTAGCCCTTGAATTTCCAATGGAATGAGCCTGTTTTGAAGTTTCTACGACGACGCCTATTATAAAAATATTATATGCCCCCAGGGCATAACTTAAAACCCTTGCCCTGAGGGTTGTGGGGGAGTGTCCTCCTCAAAAACATATTTTATATCGGGAAATCAACTACGCTGAACAAAATAGCTATCTCAAAATTTTGATTGGATGTGTTTTGGGGAATGATGGGCGTGGGGGGGGGGGAGGGGCTAGTTGCCCTCCAATCATTTTCGACTACTAAAAAGGGCACTAGAATTCTTGATTTCCAATCGAATGAGCCCCTTTTGAAGCTTCTACGACGACCCCTTCCATATGAAGTTCCTCTGGGAAAAAAAAATAATAAATAATAAAACATTGGAGCCTATGGCCTTTACTATAGGCAACGCTACAGCGTTGCCTCTGAAAAATCCAAGCTCTTAGACTTAGCTGTAAATTGTTTCTATATAGTTCTAGTATAACTATAAATTTCTTCTCATTTTAGCATCTATTTTCTATACAGATATTTGTCTTCTAGTTTCGAATAGCCAACAAATGAAGTTTTTGGCACAATTGCTAAAGTGAGGTTATTGACAAGGACATTTTATAAATCCTAGTTTTAGATTTTTTTTTTTTTTTTCAAAACCAAAATTGTTCCATTTAAATTCTTTTTCTGAACTTTACAGTATGAAATAAAAGATTCAAAAAAAAGGAGAAAAGGAAGAAGAAGAAGAAGAAAATGACCTACTGGCAATAGGAGGTCCAACCATAACAGGTATTGCCTTTAGTCCAAGCAGAAACCCGTTGCCCTGAGTAGCCCCGTGGGGTCCACAAATATCAAAAGCTAACGTTCCAAACAAGCAAACAAAGCATCCATCAAAGAGACCAAGACTTAAAGATGTCACAATTAGCCAACTGAATGATGCAGCAAAACTCATGCATATCACAGAAACTCCCATGAAAACCATCGCAACCTGCAAATTAAAAAGAGGTCCGTATGCTTATTAGCGCTAAATGTTCGGAGGAAGCCAAAAAGTTTGTAGCACAAAAGGCTTTGTGCGTCCTTTTGGTAATCAGAATAGTATGTCTTTCTGCTTAATGTTGACACGTGTAGCTATGAATATAAACTATCTTTATCCCCTTCCCTTTATTCGTAATCAATGGGTATTTCTCTCCAGTCCCAACGAAACGAGGCTATTACATTCTAGAGATGTATAACAGAAAGAAAAATATGATCAATTGCGTATCCTATGGGAACATGCTTAGACCTACTTAAAACTTTCCAAGCATTTAAATGATTGAGTTGTGTTCTTGTATTGGACCTAAAGGCTGCAGTGGTATGTTTTGGCATGGGGGGGGGGGGGTAAGTAGACTTAGGAACCCATTATCCACAAAAGTGTTGGAGGTCCCTGGAAATGAAACTATTCGAGAGGCGAAAAACACGAGCCCGTTCCTGCTAGTTTCCCGGTAGCAAGAAGTCAGTTGAGGAGAGAAAGGGCAAAAGAAAGCATAACTGTGCCCCCAAACGTAATTTTCCTTCGCTTTTTCCTGGAATATATCTTATAATTTACTGTAATGGAGAGTAAAACCCAAAACGTTTAGTAAAGAGAACAAAAAAGTGTTATGCAACAGATCTTTCATATGCACAAATACAAGTCCTCCCAAACTCCGCAAAAACAGTCTAAAAAATACTTGAAACATAAGGGAAAAGTTAGTTATGTGGTGTTAAGCATGAATGCTATGAGTCATTTTCTTTGGGCAAGACCGTAAGGGCGGGTTAGTATTCAGAAGCCTCTTTCAATTATTACTTTGCAAACTTAAGTACTTAGCAATTACAAAAATATAACTGTCGAGAGCTTCAAACCAAGTCTCCAGAAAAAAATCTTCCCAGAATGAAAGTAGGGATCAGCACTGGATTTAGTGACAAGTGAACATTTTTTCAGCCGCTAGTAGAAAAAGCCTGTGTCATTATTGGAAGAAAATAATACTCCAGAATTAAGCAAGGTGTCCACAGAAAGTGGATAAAGCCAGACTTGAACATTATTGCAGCTGGGAGCAGAAAATCCATACATCATTATTAGATGCAAGTTATTTCCAAGGAAAGTGAAATATTTACTGAAACCTTTTATGGTCTGTAAACAAATGGACAGATTTACCATCCATTGTACTAATCTACCATTTGTGGTACTTTTTATGGGTGGTGATGCATCTCTTATTGGCTATCGTACGTACTTATTCTGGTAGATTTAATTTTTATTTGACATTGAGCTTATATTACAAGTTGAGAGCATGGTTATGTGTGAATATAAAAGCTATTTTGGTATTTGGTATCTTTTTGGGCGATTACGGTAAATTTGGGTGGCAACCTTGCACTTAGATTTGAACCTAATAATAACAAGTGGGACTCTTAAAAAAAGCAAAAAAACATTGGAGATATCTAAAGCCTCCAGTACAAGGGTTGAGTCTTATAAGCTAACAAGCCGGTAGTCGGTGAGTATGTCAAGTAGCAGCCGAGTGTACATAAAATTTCACACTTTCTCAGTAGACAACTAGCTGGCGTTTTTTCAGACCAATCAAATTTCAATGCTGTTACTGCTAGCAATTTTTTGTGAATCTAACATGAATACACGCGGCTAATTTACAAGCTGGCTCATTCAAAAGCTGGTGGGTGGTGTGTAAAGCCGTCGGCAATTCAACTTTTCCAGAGAGTTTTCCTAAGAAGCTGAATTCAACTTTTCCAGAGAGTTTTCTTAAGAAGCTGACAGGGCGATTGCACTGGCCTAGTTTACGAGCTGCTTCTAAAATATACGGCTCGGGGCTTGTAATATCGTCTCGTGTACATAAGGAACAGTATTACCGTAGCCTTAAGGAACAGTATTATCGTAGCTGTGATAAGATATTTCGTTTTTTTTGCATTAAAAACATAGGAAAGATTGTTTCAAATCAATGTTGAACACACTTGATTAGACAACACACGTTAGACAATATATTTATAAAAAGAAATAACGAAAATTAAACTAATGTAGCATAATAGATTACCTTAGATCAAGAAGGTTAAGCTTAATTTTGAAGAATTTTAGTGTGTGGTTTTGAAAAAAAAACTTCCGGGGTCTAATTTCTGAAACTCAACTTTCAATTTGCAACTTATTTCAATGCTAAGTTCATGCAACCAAGTACACACAACACTATGTTGTAGAACGAGTTCACATATTGGACTCGCAAACACAAAAGGAACAAAAAAAGCCCTAAGTAATATTAAGTAATACTTAAGGCTTCTGTCCACCACATCTAATTGCTAAAATGGAATGTCTGCTAAAAATATTTTGTTAGTTCATGAAAACAGAAGTGTTAGTTTACAACAATTGCTAGCAATCAATTTTCCGAAACGCTTTAATTTGGCGAGAAAAAGAAAATAATGGATCGAGATTTAATTTAAATTTTGGCAGTTCATATACGCAGCTCAAAACTTGTTTTGGCAAAATTTTACTATTTTTGGTAAATTTGAATTGGGTAAAGCCTTAAAGTAGTTATGCTGGGTTTATTCAGTTAGTGTAACTTCTATCTGAAGATTAAACAGAAAAAGAAAAGTTTTTTCAACTGAAAGTAAGGAGCAATATTAAAACTTAAAACGAACAGAAATTATTATGTACACGAGGGGTGTTGCCCCCTCATCAACACCTCGCTCTTCACGCTAAAGTTTTCCGGCATTTAATAAAAAGTTACTTATTGTTATAATTAGACGACCTTTGTGTTTCAGGAGTCGTTTTTAAATAAAATGGGACACAATTTAAACTTTTGCGTAAAGAGCGAGGTGTTGAGGAAGGGGCAATCCCCTCGTATACGTAATAATTTCTGTTCATTTTAAGTTTTAATATTGGTCCTTACTTTCAGTTGAAAAAAAAACTTTTCTTTTTATTTAATTTCTGACCGTTTTTTAAATTACGCCAGGAAATGTACCAAAAAATCCCTAAGAGAGTCCAGTCCATGTTCTAAAAAAGAAAGGATATCATCAACGAAACAAAATCAGAGAGAGTTTTATAAGTGGAAACTATTCAAAGCAGGTTGTTCTTTGAAATCCATGTAAAAATTTTTCAAATAAGGAGATAATACAGTACCCATGAACTGGCCCATAATTTGAAGGAAAAATTTATCTCGGAACTTAAAATACGAAGAGAATTTGTTGCAAAGACGAACAAGCGTCATTATTGTGTCAATTTCCAAAGTTTTGTAATCTGACCAAGCAGAGTTTTCCTCCAATTTTCTTTGTAAGGCCTATTCACATTAATGGGCATCGCAGGAAGTGTACATAGAAACTGCATCGAAACTAGATAAGATGTTTTTTTTCTGTTATATTTTGAAATTTTAACTTCTCAACAAGATCTATAGAATTTTTTATGTAAGATTTGTTTGTGCTTAAAAGAGGCTTAAAATGGTGGCCGAGAACTTTCCTACACCTGTATCTGGAGAACTAAAATATGCCATAATAGGACGTAATGGAGTATCTTTCTTATGGATTTTAGGCAAACCATAAAACTTTGGGGCTGAACATCCCCTGGGGTAGAATTTTTTGTACATTTGAGGGGTAATTAGTCTACTGTCTTTTAAAATTACTAATTCTTTTCTCAACTGCAATGTGTATTTGTCTTTGTAAGTATTTTTATCGATTAAAAGGGTATTTGCTTTCATTTCATAACCTGCAGAATTCATAATTACTACAGTGTTTCCTTTGTCTGCTCTTGTAATTACTGTATTTTTATCTTTTTTAAGTTCCGGAGCATTTTAATTTCTTCTTTCGACTGAGTTGAAAGCGACAAAGATGGCCTATAATGAAGAATACTCTATACAATTTCACCTCTGAGTAGGTCTGGATTGTCAACCTCCCCATGAGAGCTAAAAATAGCACACTCCACGCCCGTAATAATTTCTGATATATTTACAGTTGTTTGAGCCATTGCAAATTTTGGTCCTTTTGAAAGAATACTTAGCTCCTTGGATGTAAAGGCCTTGGAGGATAGATTTTCCAATGGAGGGCCAGGACAAAATCTAGGAAGGAAAATCCGTTTTTTTTGAAACTGTTGAAATTCCAGTTTTGAAAATTTCTCCGATAAGCGAGTTTTTGCTAAATGGAAAACTTGTTGGAAAGACCTTTGTGAGATATGTAAAGTTTGGTGAAAATCTTGAACAGATAAAATCTGATATAATAAAGATTTGAAGTTAAATATTTTATTGCTAAGGACATATCTTTTGAATCTATGGTCTTTTAAAATATGTGTTAAAGTTTTGAAACCCATTCTCTGGATAAGCGGGCCTTCAGATTGCGTGCCTAAATGAAAGTTGAAACTTAAAGAAGGTGGAAGAATTCAATGCCTTGTGCAAGTCTCTAAAAAAAAGTGGGAGGCGTGGGAGGGGCCTAGTTTTCCTCCAATTTTTTTGGTCACTTAAAAAGGACATGAAAACTTTTCATTTCCAATAGAATGAGCGCTCTCCCTATATTATAGGCCCACTGGGTCGATATAATCACCCTTGGGGAAAACAAACAAAAGAACAAACAAATAAACACGCATCCACGAACTTTCTTCTGGCAAAAAGTACAAAATACCACATTTTTGCAGATAGGAGCTTGAAACCTCTACAGTAGAGTTCTCTGATACGCTGAATCTGATGGTATGATTTTCATTAAAATTTCATGAATTTTAGGGGGTCTTTTCTCCTCTTTTTTAAAATAAGGCAAAATTTCAGAGGCTCGTAACCTTTGATAGGTATAAGTAAACTTAATAAAACTCATATATTTAAATTCAGCATAAAAATCAAATTCTTTTGATATGTCTATTAGTATGAAAATTCCGTTTTTTAGAGTTTCGGTTAGTATTAAGCCGGGCCGCTCCTTACTTACAGAAACAGGCTTATTGTAAGGAATAGAGAGAGAATGGGACGTGGAGGTTTGGCATTTTTGGTTAAGGACCATTTTGTTGCTAAAATAAGGGAAGACCTATCAGTTTGGATCGAAGGTAAGGTGGGATCTCTAACTTTTGAGCTGGAAGTTGGTGGAAAGAATATATTGATTACTGAGGTTTATAAACCGCCAAGTACAGTTTGGGAGGAATTTGAAAATAGTTTTGGTAGTTTAATGGATGCAGTAGAATTGAGTAATGTGGAGTGCATTTGCATGGGTGATTTTAATTTTGATCTTCTAAGTCTATATAATGATAATTCTAATTTTTTAAACCTTTTCTCCAGTTATAATTTTTATCCATTAGTTGGGATTCCGACTCGTGTTACAGGACAGTCATGTACTCTTATTGACAATATTTTCATGCAATTCCAGGAAGTACATAGCTTTTATGCTGACGTTATAGTAAGTGAGGCTTCCAATCACTTTCCTATAGCAGCAGTGACTTTATATCAATATGCGATAAATCGGAACAGGACAAAGGTTAAAGGAAGACAATTAAAAAAAGAAAACATAGAGAAGTTTAGAGAGGAACTAAGTATCGTGTCATGGAAACCAGTTTATGAATAATCTGAAAGTGCTTCTGCGGCATTCGATAAGTCCATGGACATATTGCACCAATATTTGAGAGAACTTACCCAGTAAAGAGCATAAAGGTGAGGAAAAAGGATCCCCGGAAACCTTGGGTAACTATGGAGCTACTAGACTTTATTAGAAAGAGAAATGCAATGTATTTGAGTTACTTAAATAGTAACCTTAGTCAAGATCTAACTGAATTTAAACAAATCCGTTATCGAGTAAATCGGCTAAGGCGGTCATGCATCCGCGAATATTATGGAGAGAAAATTAAGGAAAACAAAGGCAATACGAAAGCGACTTGGAATATAAATGAAGTCGTAAATGAGAACAAAGAGACCGAGATTCCTGCTAGTCTGATCTTTGATGGTAAATTTGTTGATGGAAATGATGAGGTGGCTAATTTGTTTGGTGAATATTTTTCTAAGATTGGTGAATCAATAAGTGAGAATCCATACGATGAAAATAATTAAATTAATGAGACGTTTAGTGATGAAAGGGGAGTTGGATTGGAAATGTCTGCAGGTGAAACGAACGTTGAACAAATTAAAACAGATAATAGGATTGGTAAAATAAAGTTCTTCAGGGAATGATGGAAGTAATCTGAAAACGTTCAAGCATGTCATGGTATATTTGTTGCCTTGTATTGTTTATTTGATTAACCTTTCTTTGAAGAAAGGTGAATTTCCTACTCGGTTAAAAGAGGTTAAGGTTATTCCGCTTCACAAAGGGGGTTCAAAGACAGATCCGTCTAATTGGAGGCCAATTTCAATATTGCCCCTATTTGCTAAGCTGTATGAAAAAGTAATGTATCGACAACTTTATAACCATCTTACTACTTACGGTTTTCTTAGTGATACCCAGTTTGCATTAAGGAAAAACCACTCTGCGATACATGCAGTCCAGCACCTAACAGATTTCATTAATACTGCTCTCGAAAAAGTGTACTGGTACTTTCAGTATTTACAGACTTTAGAGAGGCTTTTGACAAGCTGGTTCATAAAATTTTATTGGGTACGGTTAGCCGTTTAGGGATCCAAGTTGTTATTCTGATATGGTTTGAATCATATCTTAACCAGCGTATTATTCGAGTCTGTATCCAAAATTCTATTTCAAAAACTTTTATCGTTAATTCTGGTGTGCCTCAGGGTTCCGTGCTTGGCCCACTTCTTTATCTAATTTACGTTTATACCATGCGTTCTTATTATATCGGATGCATTGATGACATCTCTTGCTGATGACACGGTGTTTACGATTACAGCTAATTGCCTGAGCCAGTTAATTGAGAAGACAAATAAGGCCCTCACTGAATTGATAAGTTTTACAAATTCTAGTTGTTTGGCAGTGAATATGTCAAAAACAAACTTCATGACATTTTGTAGAAATGGAGTTTCATGTGTCTTAGATAATAAAATTGTTTTTAATGGTGAATTTTGAAAGCACGTAAATGTTGTTAAAAACTTGGGCTTTAGTCTTGATTTTAATTTAAGTTGGAAATCAAATTGTGGTCTTGTGGCAGTTAAGATTTCAAGAGGGTTGGGTGTGATAAGAAGACTGAAAATTCAACTACCGTCAAATATTTTATTTTTACTATATCATTCTATCGTTAGCCCTTATTTATCGTATTGTTGCATGCTATGGACTAGTAGTTTTATTTCAAGTTTTAGAAAGGTCCAAATTTTACAGAATAAGATAGTTTGTATTTTAGGTAATTATATTCAGTTTAAAAATAGCACGTTCAATTGCTTTACGAGTTTGAAAATTTTAAAAATTTATCAGTTACGGGATTACCAGTTAGCAATGTTTATTTTGTCAATGTTTGAATAAGTGTTCACCGGAGGTATTATGAGAAATTTTTAAAGCTAATTCATCTTATCACTGTTATGAGACTGGAAATGCGAATGACCTTGCATCTGAGCTCCGGAACACTCAACGTGCTGCGTTTTTGCCTTGTTTTGGGGGACCGGGGTGTGGAATTCCCTCCCGGATGATATTAGACAAGCTGATAATGTAAGCCAGCTCAAGAGTAGATTGAAGCGTTACCTTTTGGATAATAATTTGAATGATTAGAAAATTGGATGTGAAGAATTTTTTTGTGAAAAATGCTTAGACAGACAAAGGTCGCATTTTTGCAAAATTACCCAGCCAAAGTGCACAGTGTTGGCTCTATAGCCTAGCTGATACTTATTGAATTTGTCATTGATTTAGTTAGAAGTATCTCATTTTTTTTTCTTACATCTGTTGTTGCTAAAAAAAATTTTTCGAGTGGATGTTGTAAGGATGATGGGTGATATTTCTCACTTGCGATTTCTAGAGAGTAATCCTTTTAGAGTAGGAGATGTTATTTATGATGATTTAATTCAAATACTGGTTTTTCCTCGCAAAGAGATAGTTGTTATAAGGATGATTTTTTTTTTTTATTTGTTTTTTTGTTTATGCAGTAGTTGTTGAGCTTTATAATAATGGATTTGCAGCCATCGTAAACAAACCTTCGGGTTTTTGTAGATGGTTGCTGTAAATTTGTATGTATTTTTTATGTTAATTAAATTAATTTGATTTGATTTGAAGTTCGTTACCACAAACTGTTTGATATAGGCTGCACTATCTCCGATGCTAGCGATCAATTCTCAGAAACGCTTTAATTAGACAGGAAAAAAAGGCTTAGAATTTTTATTTTTGCAGCTTGTATATGCAGCTCAAAACAGGTTTTGGCAAAATTTTGCTACTTTTGGCAAAGCTAAATCGATTTAGGCATAGAAGTAGTTAAGCTTGATTTATTTAGTTAGTGCAGCCTGTATCTGATGATGCAGGCTCCACTAACTCTGATGCTAGCGATCAATTCTCAGACACGCTTTAATTGGACAGGAAGTTAAAAACTAGGCTTGGATTTTTTTTTCTTTTTTGCAGCCTATATACGTAGCTCAAGGCTGATTTTGGGAAAAATTTGCTACTTTTGACAAAGTTAAATAGGTTTAAGCCTAAAATTAGTTAAGCTGAGTTATTCGGTTAGTGTAGCCTATATCTAAAGATATAGGCTGCACTAGCTCTGATGATAGCGATCAATCCTCAGAAACGGTTTAATTGGACAGGTAAGATTTAAAGGCTTAAGATAAAGGCTTAAGATTTTTTTTAACTTTTGCGTCATTGGCGCTTTACTGAATACCAATTTTGTGACAAATATTTTCTTTTGTACTTCATATTGAAGATAAACAATAAAGCTGTAGTAACATTTTGAACTGATGAACTTTCAGCAATTAATATGATTATACATAAAATATTCAGTTTAATTTATTAGCTCTTTTTAAAGTTGTTAAAGACGAATATAGTTTCCCTACAAACAAGCGCTTGGATACTGCCTCCTTCCCTAACTGTAAATAAAAACCAAAAGCCTACTGCGTCATTAGCGCTTAAGTGAGAACTAATTATATTACAAATATTTCCTTATCCGGTTCTTACAGTATTGAAAATGAAAATAAAATTACAGTGAAATTGATTCTTAAACTGATTTATTTTTCAACACTTAATATCATTATACATCAAATATTCAATTTGATGTTGTTTATACTTTCGAAGACTGTTCAAGACGCATACAATCAAACAGTTTGTGGTAACAACCTTTAAGTAGGCCTAAAGAACGACCCTGCTCAATGGGAACCGAAACTCTAAAAAACAGAATTTTGATACCAATAGATTCATTAAAAGAATCAGATTTTAATTTTAATTTTATATATATAAGTTTTATCAAGCTAAATCCTACCCATCAAAAGTTACGCGCCTGAGAAATTTGGCTGATTTTTGAAAAAAAGGGGGAAAGACCCCCTAAAAATTATATAACTTTAATGAAAATTACACATCATATTTAGCATATTAGATAACCATACTGTAGAGGTTTCAAGCTCCTATCTACAAACATGTGAAATTTGGCATTTTTTGTCAGAAGAAAGATCATGGATGTGTGTTTATTTGTTTTGTTTTTTTTTTCTTTTCCCCAGGGGTAATCGTATTGACCCAGTGGTCCTAGAATATCGTAAGAGGGCTCATTGGAACGGAAATTAAAATTTCTAGTGCCCTTTTTAAGTTACCAAAAACTGGAGGGCAACTAGGCCCCCTCCCACGCTCATTTTTTTCTCAAAGTCACCCAATTAAAATTTTGAGACAGCCATTTTGTTCAGCATAGTCGAAAATCTAATATATATGTCTTTTACGATGACTTAATCCCCCACAGTTCCCAGGGGAAGGGCTGCAAGATATGAACTTTGCCCATTGCTTACATATTGTATTGGTTATTGGGAAATATACAGACATTTTCAGGAAGAATTTCTTTCTGGTAGGAGGGGGGGGCTGGAGGAGGGGGCTACTCGGGAGACTTTTTCCGTGGAGGACGTTTCTTTGGGATAAGGCACATTTCTATGAAGGGGGCTACGGATTTCCAAGCGTTATTTAAAAAACGATCAGAAATTAAATTTAAAAAAAACAAGGTTTTTTCAACTGAAAGTAAGAAGCAACATTAGAACCTAAAATTAACAGAAATTATTACGTATATGAGGGGGCTCTCCCTCAAGTCAATACCTCGCTTTTTACGCAACAGTTTTATTTTTTAGTGCTTTCAAAAGAGCTATCTATTCTAATTAAACGGCCTTTGTTATTCAGGGGTTTGTGAATTAAATTTTTTTTTTAACTTTTAACGTAAAGAGCGTGGTATTGACTAAGGGGAGAACCCCATCATATACGTAATAACATATACGTAATACAAAAAAAAACAATAAAAAAAATAAGCGATACGGCTCAATAGTGATCGAAACTTTTGAAAACGGAACTTTGATGTCAATAAGTGCATTAAAAGAATGGACTTATAATTTTGATTCAAAATATATGAATTTTATTAAGTTTAGTATTACTCATCAAAGGATAGGAGACTGATAAAATTTCCCCGATCTTTCAAGGAGAAGGGAAACATCCCCTAAAAGTGAAAAAAATATAATGAAAATCACACCGTCAGATTCAGCGTATCAGAAAACCCTATAACATAGGTTTCAAGCTCATATCTGCAAAAATCTGCAACTTTTTATTTTTTGCCAGAAGAAAAATATACGAATATAGAAGTTCGTTACGTAGGTTAATTTGTAAATTACGTCAGAACCAAATTTAGAGACAGCCATTTAGCAAAAGAAAAGTAAAATTTTTATGCAAATTTTGTTTACTTATTCAATGACGGCGAGCCAAAATAAAAGCTGCATTAACTAAAAAACGATCAGATATTAAATAAAAAAGAACAAGTTTCTTAAACTGAAAGTAAGGAGCGACATTAAAACTTAAAACGAACAGAAATTATTCCGTATATGAAAGGGGCTGTCTCCTCCTCAACGCCTCGCTCTTTACGCTAAAGTTTGATTCTGTCTCACAACTTTATTTTTTAAAACAATAAAAACTTTAGCGTAAAGAGCAAGGCGTTGAGGAGGGGGACAGCCCCCTTCATATACGGAATAATTTCTGTTCGTTTTAAGTTTTAACGTCGTTCCTTACTTTCAGTTAAAAAAACTTGTTTTTTTTATTTAATTTTCAGTAAGGGCCAATGACGCTGTAGGCTTTAGACTTTTACAGTGAGAGAAGGAGGTCATACCCAAACTCTTGTTTGTGGTGATTTTTGTTCTTTTCAAGCTTGATTTGTATATTCAATTTAAGTTTCACTCGTTTTAAGATTTATTAATTAATTTGCATTGTTATCTATTGTATGTTTGTTTGCATTGATTGTTTATTTAATTTCTGCTCGTTTTAGGTTTCATTTATACTTCAATAGGAAAATATTTTTTTTCGTTTTAAGCTTGATTTTCATATTCAGTCTAAGCATTACTTGCTTTAAGATTGCAATTAATGCTTTAAGATTGCAATAATTAACTTGCTTTAAGATTGCAATAATGCAATTAATTTGCATTATTATCTGTTGTATGCTTGTTTGCATTGATTGTTTATGTAATTTCTGTTCGTTTTAAATTTCATTTATACTTCAATAGGAACATATTTTTTTTTTAAGCTTGATACTCATATTCAATCTAAGCATTACTCGCTTTAAGATCTATTTATTCATTTATATTATTACTTGTTGTATGTTTTTTTCGCTATGATTGTTTATTTTATTTCCGTTCGTTTTGGGTTTCATTTATTCTTTAACAGTAATTTCTGGTCGTTTTGAGTTTAAATTTTAACAGGCATTTGAATCTGCTGAGCTTAATTTTAATATGGTCTTTATTTTTCATTGAAATATTACTTTTTGAGCATGTTTTTTTTAATTAGTTTTTGTTCGTTTTTCATTGTAAAAAGTTTCAAGTTCTTAAAAATTCTTTATTTCAAAATTAAACTTAAAAAAAATCAAATATTCAACAAAGTATCAAAACTGATATCAAAGTAACAATATAAAAGTGAAAAAATGGGTTTGTGTCAGTCTCGGAGTTTTTATTATCTGATGTTTGAACTATTTTTAACAAAATTGCTATCTCAAAATTTTTATCGGATGCGTTTGGGGAAAAAGGGCATGGGCGGACTACATTAAGCTTTGGTCTCTTTTGACTCTTTAAAAGTGAACTAGAATTTTCTATTTTAAATCAAATGAGCCCTCTCTGAAGTTTATACGAGTATCCCTTCTACAAGAACCATATACATCCCGAGAGTATAACTTACAACGCCTATCCATGGGCCCTTGGGGGTAGTGTCGACCCTGGAGTTTTAATATCTGATGGTTGAACTATTTTTAACAAAATCATCACCTGAAATTTTTATCGGAAGTGTTTATCCATCCAATACACCCAAAGCTGTGGAGGTTGGAAGGGGCTAGTTGCCCTCTAATCTTTTTTCAATCTGAGAAAATGAACTACAACTTTTAATTTCTATCCAAATAAACAGTCTCTGAAGATTATACGAGCATACCATCCATAAGAACCATATATTCCCCCAGAGCAATACTTAAAACACCTGCCCTGGTCCTGGGGGGTGGGGGTTGTCGACACAGGATTTTTTATTATCATATCTTTGAACTATTTTTAACAAAATGGATACCTCAAATATTTATCAGATGTATTTGGGGAAAAAGGGCTTGGGGGGCCACTTGCCCTCTGATCACTTTTGACTCTTAAAAGGGCACTAGAACTCTTGATTTCCAATCGAATGAGCCACCTTTGAAGTTTATACAACAACTCCTTGTTTATACAGTGCCCCTGGGAAAAAATAAATGGAGTGTGGGGGGGAGGCTAGCTGCCTTCCAATCACTTTTGACTCTTAAAAAGTGAATTACATCTTTCAATTTCCAATCAAATGAGCCCTCTACGAATTTTATATGAACATCCCTTCCATAACAACCATATATGCCACAAGGGCCTAACTTAAAACGTCTACCCCCGGGCCCTGGGGGGCTGTGTCTACACCGGAGTTTTTTGTTTTCAGAACTTTGAACTATTTTTAACAAAATTTCTAACTCAAAATTTTTATCTGATGCATTTGAGGCGTGGCGGATGGGGGGGGGCTAGTTGCCCTCCGATATTTTTTGACTATTAAAAAGTGAACAATAACTATAAATTTCAAATAAAATGATCCCACTCCGAAGTTTAGAGGATCATCTCTTCCATAAAAACTATATATGCCCCTAAAACATTGCTCATAACGCCTGCCTCCGGGCCCTGGCGGGTTCTGTCGACACAGGAATTTTTCTTATCTGACCTCTGAACTATTTTTTATAAAATGGCTATTATAAAAATTTTATCGGATGGGCTTGGGGAAAAAAGGGTGTGTGGGGGGGACTAGTTGCCCTCGGATATCTTTTGAATCTTAAAAATTGAACTAGAACTTTAAATTTCCAATCAAATGAGCCCCCTTTGAAGTTTATACGAGCATCCCTTTTATAAGAACCATATACGCGCCAGGACAACACTTACAACGCCTATCCCCCGGGCTCTGGGGCTTTTTGTTATCTAATTTTTGAACAATTTCCAAAACACTGGCTATCTCAAAATTTGCAGTGGACGTGTTTGGGGAAAAAAGAGTCGGGGGGGGGGGTTAGTTTAACTCTCGTGACTCTTAAAAAGTGAACTAGAACTTTCAATTTCAAATGAAATCAGCCCTCTAAATTTATACGAGCCTCCCTTTCATAATAACCATACCTGCCCTTAGGGCATAACTTAGAACGGCTTCCACTGTGCTCTGGGGGGTTCTATTGACACCGGATTTTTTCTTATCCGACCTTTGAACTATTTTTATCAAGATGTCTCTAAATTTTCATCAGATGGGATTTGAAAAAGAAGGCTCGGGGGGGGGGGGGCTAGCTGCCCTCGGATCTCTTTTGACTATTAAAAAGTGAGCTTGAACTTTCAATATCCAAACAAATAAGCCCATCTCTGAAGTTTATACGAGCACCCCTTTCATACGAACAATATATGCCCCAGGGCATAACTTACAACACCAGCCCCCGGGCCCTGGGGGGTTATGACGACACCTCAGTTTTTGTTATCTGACTTTTGAGATATTTTTAACTTAATGGCTATCTCTAAATTTTTATTAGATGCATTTGGGGAAAAATGGGCATGGGGGGGGCTAGTTGCCCTCCAATCTCTTTTGACTCTAAAAAACTTAACTAGAACTTTCAATTTCCAATCAAATGAACCATCTCTGAATTTTGTACGAGCATCCCTTCAATAAGAACCATATATTCCCCCTTGGCATAACTTACCACACCGGCCCTGGGGCCATGTGGGGCTGTGCCGACCCCGGAGTTTTCGTTATATGGTCATTGAACTATTTAAAAAAAACTATCTCAAGATTCATATCGGTTGGCTTGGAGGGATAAGGAGCGTGGATGGGGGGGGGGGGCTAGATAACCTCCAATCTCTTTTGACTCTTAAAAAGTGAACTAGAGCTTTTAATTTCAAATCAAATGATCCCTCTTTGAAGTTAACACGAGCATCCCTCTCATAAGACCCATATATGCCCCCAGGGCATAACTTACAACGCCTACCCTCGGGCCTTTGGGGGTTGTGTCAACACCGAAATTTTGTTATATGATCTTTGAACTAGTTTCAACAAAATAGTTATATTAAAATGTTTATTTGATGCACTTGGGAAAAACAGTTTGGGGATGGGGAGGCTTGTTACCCCCCAATATCTTTTAACGTTTAAAAAGTGAACTAGAACTTTCAATTTCCAATCAAATGAGCCCTCTCTGAAGTTTATACGAGCATTCCTTTCATAAGAACCATATATGACCCCAGGGCATAACTTATCACTCTTGCTGATGAAGACTTTGAGGGGAGTGTCCTGCTCAAACATATAATTTCCAGGATTTTCAACTACGTTGAACAATAAGGCTAGCCTACATCAATACTTTGATTGGATGTGTTTGGGGAAATAGTGGGTGTCGTTGGGGTACAAGTTGCTTTTGAATGACTTTCAAGAATTAAAAATGGATTTAGCCACTCCAATTTCCAATCAAATGAGCTTAGTCTGAATTTTCAACGACAACGTTGTCTATACAAAACCTTATATGCCACCGAGGCATAACTTACAACCATTGCCCTGAGGGCTTTGGGGAAGTTGTCATCCTCAAAAGCCTAATTTCTAGAACTTAAAACTCCGTTTAATAATACAGTGTCTCAAAATTTTGATTGGATGTATTTGGGGAAAAGGTGGGCGTGAGAGGGGGGTTAGTTGCCCTCAAATCAATTTTGACTATTGAAAAGGGAACTAGCCCTTTGAATTTCTAATCGAATGAGCTTTTTTCAAGTTTTTACGACAACGCCTTCCATAAAAACCTTAAATGCCCCCAGTGTATAACTTAAAACCTTTGCCTTGAGGGTTGTGGAGACGTACTCCTCCAAAACATATTTTCTATCTGGAAATCAATTATGCTGAACAAAATAGCCATCTCAAAATTTTGATTGGATGTGTTTGGGGGAATGATGGGCGTGGGGGGGGGGGGCTAGTTGCCTTCCAATCACTTTCGATTATCAAAAAGGGCACTAGCCCTCGGAATTTCCAATCGAATGATTAATTTTTGAAGTTTCTACGACAACGCCGTCTATAAAAACCTTATATGCCCCCAGGGCATAATTTAAAAGCCGTTACCTGAGGGTTGTGGGGGAGTGTCCTCCTCAAGAGCATATTTTCTATCTGGAAATCAACTACGCTGAATAAAATGGGTATCTAAAAATGTTGATTGGATGCTTTTGGGGGAAGGCTGGGCATGGGGGGGGGCTACTTGCCCTCCAATCACTTTCAACTATTGAAAAGGGCACTAGCCCTTTGAAAAAAGTTGTCTATTCAAAACCTTATATGCCCCCGAGGCATAACTTACAACCCTTACCCTGAGGGCTGTGGGGGATTTATCATCCTCAAACACCTAATTCCAAGAACTTAAAACTAAGTTTAATAATATGGTGTCTCAAAATTTTGATTGGATGTATTTGGGGAAAAGGTGGGTGTGAGAGGGGGATTAGCTGCCCTCAAATCACTTTTGACTATTAAAAAGGGCACTAGCCCTTTGAATTTCCAATCGAATGAGCTTTTTTTTGAAGTTTCTACGACAACGCCTTCTATAAAAACCTTATATACCCCAGGGCATAACTTAAAACCCTTGCCCTGACGGTTGTGGGGGAGTTTTATATCTGGAAATCAATTACGCTGAACAAAATGGCTATCTCAAAATTTTGACTGGACGTGTTTGGGGGAATGATGGGCGTGGGGGGGGCTATTTGCCCTCCAATTACTTTCGACTATTAAAAAGTGCACTAGAACTCTCAATTTCCAATCGAATGAGCCTCCTTTGAAGTTTCTACGACGACCCCTTCCATATGAAGTGCCTCTGGGAAAAAATAATAATAATAATAAATAATAAAACATTGGAGCCGTATGGCCTTTACTATAGGCAACGCTATAGCGTTCCTTCTGATAAATTAAAGAAATTATTATGTGTATGAAGGGGATTGCCCCCTCCTCAACACCTCACTCTTTACGCTTAAGCTTTTTAGTACTTTTAGAAAAGCTTCGTATTGCCCTAATTAAACGACCCTTGTGTTTCAGGAGTCGTTCTTAAAGAATTTGGACAAATTTTGAATTTTAGCGTAAAGTGCGAGGTGTTGAAGAGGGGGCAATCCCCTTCATGCACATAATACTTTCTGTTCGTTTTGAGTCTTAATGTTGCTCCTTGCTTTCAGTTGAAAAAACTTGTTTTTTTTATTTAATTTCTGTTCGTTTTAAGTATTGCCGGGAAATCTGGCAGTGTCAGGAGGGCACAGGGGCATGTACCCCCCCCCCCCCCAATGATCAAAGGTTACGCTGGGGTGAAGAAGCAAAACATACTAATTGGGGAGTTCAAGTTTCGTTTGCACACCCTCCCCTTAAACATAAATTATGTATCCACCCCTGCTTTTAGTAGCTTTTAACTTTAACTCAACTGATTTTGATTCAACTCTCAGGATTAGAAGCAAAAACAAGCGTAAGTCTTTCAATGCTGGGAAATTGGAAGCCAGATTGTAGTTTCTTTGATATTTATGTGCATACAGCAGAAGTTACTATTGCTTACGATACTCATTGGCCATGATAAGCTGTAGTTGACCGTTGTAAGTGAGCTTAAACGAAAATAGTACAAAAGGCCGAAGAACTACTTGTAATTTTCAAAGATTGGGACAATCATTGGAAATTATAGTAGAAATAGTTAAAGGATGAAACACCCCTTAAGTATCCACAAAATTGAATAAATAACATTACCTGTTGTAGAAGCAGTCTATTAACTTTTGGATGGTCAGCCACTTTTCCAAATACAAGACAACCAACTCCAGACATGAAGCCAATACAGGTCATTAGCAACTTAGCATCACTATCTGGGGCGATTTGTCTCGAAAAAGCAACCTAAACAAGATTTGTATTAGATACTTGATAAGCTGGTAGAAGGTGTAACAAGAGCTCTTTTCAGACCTCATGACTATGAAATCTTATCTTACTAATTTTTGTGCTTGAAATTTCTTAACCGTATAAATATAATTGCAAAAGTCTATAGAAAATTTGTCCTTAGAAGACATATAAGAAAATAAGTATTTTCTTATATGATGTCATGCATAGCATAAATAAGATTGTTGAATTTCCAATGCATCAATTATTTACAAAATATAAATGTCTGTTGGAAGGCCCAAAAAATGAAAATTTGTACCATCAATTGCAACAACACCTTTACGGGCAGCTAAAGCAAAGGCCATGAAGTAATAAAAATCCAAAAACATGTCAAAAATGAAAAGGAAGATTAAAGACACACGTGGTTAGAAGACATGCAACATCGAGCATGTAAGCGAGTCAAAAATAAAAATGAAGAGAAAATACACACGCGATTAGAAGAACATCTGTAGCGTGTCAAAAATGAAAATGAAGAGCAAAGACACACGGGGTTAGAAGACATGCGACACTGAGCATGTGAAGAAGTCAAAAAATTCAAAATGTAGAGCAAGGACACATGCGGATAGAAGACGTTCGACACCGAGCATGTAAGCGAGTCAATAAAATTTACCTGGACAGCGAGAATCAAAACGTGTCAAAATTGAAAATGATAGCGATGAAGATTTGGTTTGGAATTTTGACATGAATAAGGTCATCAATACCTATCATACCTTTGTTAAAAAAAAGCAAAGGTTAGGCGACATGTATTCCATAATGACGTAAAACAAGCCAGTAGTAATACCATAATACATTTAAAGTCATCCCTAGGGACCCCCCTTCCCTTCCATTAATCAAGAAAAAGGTTTAACGGTGCAAGAAGAAGGTTTAATGGCGTATCCCTTTTTCTAGCAGTCCCGCGACGCCCTGTTTCCGTGACCACTTGTTATGACGCAATCTTGTGTGACTTCATAAATTTATTTAGGGTGATGTAATCATACAAAGATTTATTGGGAATGACTTAATGACGGCACATACCTTACGCAATGACAGTTCACATCTTACGTAATGACAACGCAACTTTTGCGTAATGACGGCACACAAGAGGGTTTTATGAAATGACGGTGCACTCAAGGGTGTTGCTTAATGACAGCGGACATCTTACGTAACGACAGCCCAAACATTGCTGTCACATAATAATTTTATGACATTCTATTTTTCGTCGAAACTATCAACGCGTTTTTTTTTTCTTTCAAAGGGTCATTTTTCTTTCTTTTAAGGCTTGTTTTCTTTCTTTCAAGAAGTTGTTTTTTCTTTAGTTCTTTGTTTTCGTTAGGACCCGAAAGGTCAATCTCCGTCCAATGGAACGACGCCTCAAGCGTCAGGACGAACAGACTACTTCCAATGTTTTGTCCTGGCTAATATATTCTAGAAATAACCTACTCCGTGTGAGAGAAATTCCCATTTTTTGCACATGCTAGAATGACGTGTTTCCTACGCATGTCATAATTGAGTCACTGAGGAGAAAATCTATTTCTAGTCATTATTGTTTCCAATGTTTTCTTAGAGAATGATCTAAGCTTGTCCAATACATAGGAAAATTGTACACAAGGCATATGACTTAATTCCATATTTTATTAATTTTTTCTTAGTATTATTTTTTTTAGTTCCGAGCCTGTGATACATTTTAGAAACGAATGCACCATTATACGGCATTGCTGCCTCTGAAAAAGAAGGTTCAATACGTTTATTGATTTTGGGAAGTTCTAAATCATTTGACCTTTTGCTTTTCAGCCTTATTTTGGCTAGAATTGTAGTTTTTTACCAAAAATCGGCTAGCCCCCCCCCCCCACTTTGCAGTGGCAGACTCGTATACTCCTGCAACATCATATTCATCAAAAGGCCTACTTTTATTAATTTTGAACAATTTCTTCTTTCTTTAACCATGTTTTTATGTTTCAGTACGCTCCTGTAACACCACATTGATCAAAAACGCTAATTTTATTAATTTCGAACAATTTCTTCTCTCAATAACATTGTTTTTATATTTTCGTATACTCCTGCAACATCTTATTGATGAAAAACCCTAATTTTATTAATTTTGAACAATTTTTTCTTTCATTAACATTGTGATTTTTATATATTTTCGTATACTCCTGTAACACCATATTGATCAATAGGCTTACTTTTACTAATTTTAATAATTCTTCTTTCATTAACATTGTTTTTATATTATCGTATGCTCCTGCAACATCATATTGATCAAAAGGCCTAATTTTATTACTTTCGAGCGATTTCTTCTTTCATTAACCATGTTTTTATATTTTCATATACTCCTGTAACACCATATTGATCGAAAGGCCTCTTTTTATTAATTTTGAACAATTCTTCTTTTATTAACATTGTTTTTATATTCTAGTATACTCCTGCAACACAATATCAAACAGTTCGTGGTAACGAACTGTAAGTAAGGAGCGACCCGGCTCAATGGTAACCGAAACTCTAAAAATGGAATTTTCATACCAATAGATACATCAAAAGAATTAGCTTTTAGTGCTGATTTCAAATATATAAGTTTCATTAAGTTTAATTTTACTTATCAAAAGTTACGAGCCTGAGAAAATTTGACTGATTTTCGAAAAAAGGGGGAAAGACTCCCTAAAAGTTATAGAACCTTAATGTAAATCACACCATTATATTCAGCGTATCAGAGAACCCTGCAGTAGAGGTTTCATGCTCCTATATGCAAAAATGTTGAATTTTCGATTTTTTGCCTGACGAAAGATCACGGGTGTGGGTGAATTTGTTTGTTTTTTTTCCCAGAGGTGATTATATCGACCCAGTGGTCCTAAAGTATTGCAGGAAAGCTCGTTGGAATGGTAATTAAAAGTTCTAGTTCCCTTTTTAAGTGACGAAAAAAATGGAGGGCAACTAGGCCCCCTTCCACGCTCATTTTTTCCCAAAGTCACCCGATCAAAAGTTTGAGATAGCCATTTTGTTCAGCATGGTCGAAAATATTATATTTATGTCTTTTAGGATGACTTAATCCCTCGAATACCCCAGGAGGAGGGCTGAAAGTTATGAACTTTACCCAATGTTAACATATAGTATTGGTTATTGGGACCCGGCTCAATGGTAACCGAAACTGTAGAAAACGGTATTTTGATACAAATAGATACATCAAAACCCATCAAAAGTTACGCGCCTGAGAAAATTTGCCTGATTTTCGAAAAAAGGGGGAAAGACCCCCTAAAAGTTATAGAACCTTAATGAAAATCACACCATCAGATTCAGCGTATCAGAGAGCCATACTATGGAAGTTTCAAGCTCCTATCTGCCAAAATGGGGAATTTTGCATTTTTGGCAATAAGAAAGATCACGGGTGCGTGTTTATTTTTATTATTTTTTTTTCCCAGGGGTGATCGTATCGACCCAGTGGTCCTAGAATTTCGCGGGAGGGCTCATTGGAATGGAAATTAAAAGTTCTAGTGCCCTTTTTTAAGTGACCAAAAAATGAAGGGCAACTAGGCCCCCTCCCACGCTCATTGTTTTCCCAAATTCACCTGATGAAAATTTTGAGATAGCCATTTTGTTCAGCATGTTCTAAAATATTATAAATATGTCTTTTAGGATGACTTAATCCCCCGAAGTTCCCGGGAGGAGGGCTGAAAGTTATGAACTTTACCCAATGTTAACATATAGTATTGGTTATTTGGAAGTATACAGTAGAGACGTTTTCAGGGGAGATTTTTCCTGGTAGTGGGGGGGGGGGGTTAGGGCAGGAACGTACGCAGGGGGGGGGCCTCCGGGCCCGCCCCCCCCCCCCGAAATCCCACGATTTTTTTCATTTTCCCATAAATTTCTGATTTTTCTCTCAGAATAATGGGTTTGAAGGATTTGGCCCCCTCCGAAACAAATTGGCCCCCCCCCCCCGAAACAAATTCCTGCGTACGTGCCTGGGGCCGGGGGTTATGTAGGAGGATATTTCCATGAAGGAAGTTTTCATGGGGGAAGGGACATTGCATGAAGGGGACGCCAGACTTCCCAGCATTATTTAAAAAAAGATTAGAAATTAAATATAAAAAACAAGTTTTTTAACTGCAACAGCAGCAACATCAAAACTTTAAACGAACAGAAAATATTACATATATGATTGGGTTCACCCCCTAGTCAATACCTCACTCTTTAAGCCGGAGATTTTTTAGTACTTGCATAAGAGATATTTATTCTAATTAACGGCCTTTGAGATTAAGCGGTCATTTTTAAAGAATCGGAACGAAATTCGAACAATCGCTTAAAGAGCGAGGCATTGACTAGGGGGCGAACCACCTAATATATGTATTAAAAACATTTGCATATAGAAGTTCGTTACGTAAGTTAATTCGTAAGTTACGTATATTTATTACTAATAAAAACGTTCGTAAATAAAATTAAACAACTTTCGAGAAAGCCATTTAACCAAATAAAAGTAAATTAATATGAAAATTTTGGTTTCATTATTCATGTACTGTGAGCCAAGATCAAAACCTGCATTTATTCAAAAACGTTCAGAAATTGAATAAAAAAAAACAAGTTTTTTTAACTGAAAGCAAGGAGCGACATCAAAACTTAAAACGAACAGAAATTATTCCATATATGAAAGGGGCTGTCCCCTCCTCAACGACTCGGTCTTTACGCTAGAGTTTGACTTTCTCATAACTCTATTTTTCTTAAACAATAAAAACTTTAGCGTAAAGAGCAAGGCGTTGAGGAGGGGACAGCCCCTTTCATATACGGAATAATTTCTGTTCGTTTTAAGTTTTAATGTCGCTCCTTACTTTCAGTTAAAAAAACTTTTTTTTTATTTAATTGAATAAAAGGCCCACTTTCATTAATTTCGAACAATTTCTTCGTTCATTAACCATTTTTTTATATTTTCGTATACTCCTGTAACACCGTATTGATCAAAAGGCTTACTCTTATTCATTTTGAGCAATTCTTCTTTCATAAACATTGTTTTATATTTTCGTATACTCCTGTAACATATTATTGATCAAAAGCCCTAATTTTATTAATTTCAAACAATTTCTTCTTTCATTAACATTGTTTTTATATTTTCGTACACTGCTGCAACATCTTATCGATCAAAAGCCCTAATTTTATTAATTTTGAACAATTTCTTCTTCATTAACATATTTTCATATTTTCGTACACCCCTGCAACGTTTTATTGATCAAAAAAGCTAATTTTATTAATTTCGAACATTTTGTTCTGTCATTAACATTGTTTTTTTTTTACATCATCTTATTGATCAAAAGGATTAGTTTTATATATATTGAAGAATTTCTTCTTTCATAAAAAATGTTTTAATATTTTCCTACGCTCCTGTACAACCGTATTGATCAAAACGCTTAATTTTATTAATTTCGAGCAACTTCAATTGATTGCTCATTAATCTTTCCTTTACATTTTTTCTATAATCCTGCAAGATCATATTGATCAAAAATTTTATCTTATTAATTTCAAACAAGCTCTTCTTTCATTAACCCTGTTTTTTTGTATTTTCGTATGCTTCTGTAACAACATATCGATTAAAAGGCTTTATTTATTGCTTTTGAGCAAGTTCTTCTTTCATTAACCGTTTTTTTATTTTCGTACTCCCCTTAAACATCATATTGATCAAAATATTTATTTTTATGAATTTTGACCAACTTCTTTTTATTGCTCCTTAACCTTGTGTTTTATATTATCGTACACTCCTGTAACACCATATTGACTAAAACGCTTAATTTTAACAATTTTGAACAAGTTGTTCTTTCATTTACCTTGCTTTTGTGTGTTTTTGTATACTTCTGCAACATCATATTGATCAAAAACCCTAATTTTATTAATTTCGAATAGTTTCTTCTTTCATTAGCCTTGTTTTTTTACAATTTTGTACACTCCTTTAACACCATGTTAATTACAACGCTTTATCTTATTAATATTGAACAATTTCTTCTTTAATTAACCTCGTTTTCACATTTTGGTACACTCCTGTAACACCATATTGATCAAAACGTTTAATTTTGATAATTTCGAACAACTTCATTTGATTGCTCATTAACCTTTCCTTTACAATTTTTGTATAATGCTGCAACATTATATTGATCAAAGCGTTTCATCTTATTAATTTCGAGCAAGTACTTCTTTCATTAACCCTGTTTTTTTTTGTGTTATGGTACACTCCAGCAACACTATGTTGATTAAAACGCTCTATCTAATTGATAATGCATAATCGCGTTTTGTGGAGGTAAAGGAACACTTTCTCTTATATTCTGTACACGAATTGGCTTTGGCTCTTCTTGCTTTGTAAAAACGTCAGGAATTATAATTTTTCTTGGAACGCCTGCATTTCTTAGCTTTAATATTTCTTGGCGATAAGACACTCGTGTTTTATGGAGGTAAAGGGAGACTAAAACTTAAATTCTGTACACGGGTCGGCTTTCTCTCTTCTTGCTTTATAAAAACGTCAGGAATTATGATTTTTCCTGGAACAAAAGCCTTTCTTGGCTGTAATATTCCTTGGTGAAAAGGTATAATCGCGTTTCGTGGAGATGAAAGAAGACTAGAACTTATATTCTGTAAACGAGTCCGCTTTGTCTCTTCCTGCTTCGTCAAAAAACGTTAGGAATTATCGTTTTTCTTGGAAGGCCGGCCTTTCATGGCCTTAATATATATTGGTGATAAGGAATAATTACGTTTTATGGAGGTAAAAGAAGACAGTAACCTATATTCTGTACACGAGTTGGCTTTGTCTCTTCTTGCTTTGTAAAATCGTCAGGAATTATGATTTTTCCCGGAACGTCAGCCTTTCTTGGCTGTAATATTTACTGGTGATAAGGCATAGTCCTGTTTTCTGGAGATAAAGAAGACTAGAACTTACATTTTGTACACGACTCGGCTTTGTGTCTTCTTACTTTGTAAAAATACGTCAGGAGTTATGATTTTTCTTGGAACGCCAGTCATTCTTGGCTGTAATAATTCTTGGAGATAAGGCATAATCACGTTTTGTGTAGGTAAAGGAAGACAAAACTTATGCTCTATACACGAGGCGGCTTTGTCTCTTCTTACTTTGTAAAAACGTCAGGAATTATGATTTTTCTTGGAACGCCTGCCTTTCTTGGCTTTAATATTTCTTGGCGATAAGGCATATTCAATTTTTTGTGGAGGTCAAGGAAGACTAAAGCTTCTATTCTGTACACCAGTCCCCATTATCTCTTCTTGCTTTGTAAAAACGTCAGGGATTTTGATTTTCTTGCAACACCAGCCTTTCCTTACTTTATTATTTGTTGGTGATAAGAAATAATCACGTTTTTGTAGAGGCAAAGGAAGAAAAAAAATTATATACTATAAACGACTCGGCTTTGTTACTTCTTGCTTTTTAAAAACGCCAGATTTATGATTTTTCTTGGAACACCAGCCTTTCCTTACTTTAATATTTCTTGGTGATAAGAAATAATCACGTTTTTGTAGAGGCAAAGGAATACTAAAACTTATATTCTCTAAACGACTCGGCTTTGTCTCTTCTTGCTTTTTAAGAACTTCAGGAATCATGATTTTTCTTGGAATGTCAGCCTTTCTTGGCCTTATTATTTCAAGTGATAAGGCATAATCGTGTTTTGTGGAGGTAGAAGAAGACTAAAATTTATATTAAATACACGAGTTACCTTTGTCGCTTCTTGCCTTGTAAGAACGTCATGGATTATGTTTTTTCCTGGAATGCCAGCCTTTCTTGGCTTTAATATTTCTTGACGATAAGAAATAATCAATTTTTTGGAGGTAAAGGAAGGCTAATTATATTCTTTATACGACCCGTTTTTCAAATAGCAGCAAGTTTTCTGTCAAACGTAACAATTTTTTCTTAGAAGTTACAAGTTTTCTGTCACTGGTAACAAGTTTTTTCTTAGAAGTAGCAAGTTTTTCTTAACACTAACCAATTTTTTCCTAGAAGTAATAAGTTTTTCATAATACTAACAAAAGTTTTACTTAATACTAAAAAAAATTTCGCAGAAGTAACATGTTCTTCTTAATAGTAACATAATTTTTCTCGGAAGTGACAGGTTTTTCTTAATAGTAACAAGTTTTTCTAATCGTAGAAAATTTTTCTGTCAATATTAGGAACTCATTGCATGCTTATTATTGTTCTTGAACGTTGTAGCATGTTCTTTTTTCTCATCGTTAAACTTGTACATTGATTTTTTTCTCCTCGCGAAACTGATTGTTTATGGAACTTGTTGCGGGAATATTATAGCTCGTGGAACTTGCTGAGGGCTGATGTATTGTTTGTACTATTAAGAAAAACCTGTCACTTCCGAGAAAAATTATGTTACTATTAAGAAGAACATGTTACTTCTGCGAAATTTTTTAGTATTAAGTAAAACTTTTGTTAGTATTATGAAAAACCAATTACTTCTAGGAAAAAATTGGTTAGTGTTAAGAAAAACTTGCTACTTCTAAGAAAAAACTTGTTACCAGTGACAGAAAACTTGTTACTTCTAAGAAAAATGTGTTACTTTTGACAGAAAATTTGCTGCTATTTGAGAAACGGCTCGTATAAAGAATATAATTAGCCTTCCTTTACCTCCAAAAAACGATTATTCCTTATCGCGAAGAAATATTGAAGCCTATAATTGTTTGAAATTGATAAAAGTAGGTTTCAGCCAATTTTCGGTACAAAACTACAATTCTAGCCAATAGAAGGCCTAAAAGCTAAAAGTTAAATGATTTAGAATTACCGAAAATCTATACACATATTGAAGCTTCTGTTTCAGAGGCATCAATGCCTTGTAGTGGTGTATTTGTTTCTAAAATGTGTCACATACACGGAACTGAGAGAAAATAATACTAAGAAAAATGAATAAAATATGAAATTAAGTCATCCGTCTTGTGCACGATTTTTCTATGTATTGGACAAGCTTAGATCATTCTCTAGGAAAACCTTGGGAATAATAATGCCTAGAAATAGATTTTCTTCTCAGTGTCTCAATTATGACAGGCGTAGGAAACACGTCATTCTAGCATGCGTGAAAAATAGGGATTTCTCTCACTTGCAGTAGGTAATTTCTAGAATATATTAGCCAGGACAATATATTGGAAATAGTTTGTTGGTCCTGGTGCTTGAAATGTTGTTCTATTGGATGGAGTAACGAAGACAGAGAACTAAAGAGAAAAAACATATTGAAAGAAACAAAAATATCTTGAAAGAAATAAAAACGCTTTGAAAGAAAAAAAACGCGTTGAATGTTTCGACAAAAATAAGAATAAAAAGTATTATTTGACAGTGATGTGTGTGCTGCTACGGCGTAAGATACGCTCTATCATTACGCAACACCCACATGTGCACAGTAATTACATAAGAACCTCGTGTGTGCCATCATTACGCAACAATTGCGTTGCCATTACGTAAGATGTGCGCTGTCATTGCGGAAGGTGTGCGGCGTCATTAAGTTATTCCTAATAAATCCGTGTACGGTTACGTTACCCTAAATAAATCTATTAAGTCACACAAGATTGCATCATAACACCTGGTCACTGAAACAGGGCGTCGCGGGATCGGTAGAAAAGGGGATGTCCCGTTAAACCTTCTTCTTGTGCCGTTAAACCTTCTTCTTGATTATTGAAAGAAAAAGTAGTCCTTAGGGATGACTTTAAATGTATTATGGCATTACTACTCAAACTGAGGTAAAACAAACCAAACAAATTGAAAATGATTGCGATGATGATTGGGTTTTGGATTTGACATGGATGAGGTCATAAATACCTACCAGACCTTTGAAAATTTTAAAACCTGGACTAGATAAACCGTTGGAAGAAAAAGAAGTTTTTTTCCCACCTCTTGAAAAATTAAAAGAAACGAAGGTTCGGTGATATGTCTTTCATAATGACGAAAAACAAGCCAAGGCATAAGAATAAGTTTCTGTCCCACCAGCTAAACAATTAAAAAAAAACAAAGGTGGTCATCAATGCCTACCATACTTTTGAAAATTAAAAACCCTGACTAGACAAATATTCGGAAGAAAAAGAAATTTTTGCCCCACCAACTGAACAATTAAAAGATGCAAAGTTTCGGTGATATGTCCTTCATAATGAGTAAAGACAAGCCATATATATATATATACATATATATACAGCTATTAGACTGAGTGAATGGCGAAAGCTCGGTGTACATTCCCAGCACGCTTGAAGTTCCAATTGGTGTCGTTGACTCTCACACTTTTCAAAATAACATTAAGAAATTGTGTTATGTAATTTATGGTCGCTGCTCTTCAGATCAGAATTTTTTCACCTTTTGCATGGTTTACAGAAATTTACATGTTTTGATTCTTTGTTCATATTCTTTGGTGTATACTTTGTGTATTTACTAGGCTTAGAAGGATTACAGTAATTATGGAGCTCTGTGTGTGTGTTTGTTTATTCAAATAGTTTTTTTTTTCTTCAAATATATTTATTCTGAGTTTTCTTCTTCTTCTTCTATTTGTCTTGTTTTTTTTTCTTATTTATTGATTCAGGGTTTTTTAAGGATTTTGTCCTAATTCAGTTCGTTCAGACGCATGGGGAACCCACAAAAACCGATTGATATCACGGGAAAGTCGATCTGTTTTCCCCATAGTACCAATTGGTTTTGGGGCTAGGAAATGTTTTTAGTTTCCCAATGACACCGATCGATTTTTCATGCGTCGTCGAGCAAAAACAATCAAGCAGTTTTAAAGATGAAAAGCATGTCAACTATTAAGCACACAGATTTGGTGTAATGCTTTGTATGCAACTAAAAGGAAAGAGGAAGATATTTGGCAAGAAATACAGTTGGCTTAGAGACTTGACCTGTGCAAGTGTATGTTATCTGTGATTTTTAGGGAAAGTTTTGTACCTATCGTTTGAGCACTTTTTCCTCTTGTACCGATTGGTTTTTCCATACTTTTCCCCTGCGTTTGAACGGACCATTGGGGTTTTAGTGCCTACGGTCATAAATAAAAAATTAAGTCAATCTTTCTCACCAGGTGGATATAGGGGACGAAGTAGCCAAGCATAGAAATGGGTATTCCAATAGCCCAAATTATGTATCTTCTATTTTTCCAAACTTCTCTATTGAAAATTGGTTTTGATTCTTTTGATTTTGGTATATCATAAAACGAAGAGCACAAAACAAGAATGAACAGCAGTCCAGCTGTAACCTACAAAGAACAAAATATTGTAATGAACTCTGAATAAAATAATTTGAATCCTTCTCTTGGGACGATAGCATTTTTTTTTTAGACACGGCTCCTAGCTGATTTTTTTTAGTCGAGTCCTAGCCGAGTGTTTAGCAAGCTAGACTTGAAATTTTTTGTTCGTGAGGATTCACGTGAATCCTTTGTTCAAGTCCTGGTGTCGCTGGTTCCAGGGATTCAAGTCCTTTGTTCTTGAATCCTTTGTTCCAGGGATTCAAGTCCTGGTGTCGCTGGTTATTTGGTATAGAGCGGGGATCAGTGTGACTCTGTAAGCTAAGCCAGAGTCGACCCAGCTGTAAATGGATACCTGGAAAGGTATACAAAAACACACGATGGCTGGCCCCCAGCCCCTCCTCCATTGCTTCCTCCTGGATAAAGGGCTATAGAACGGAGATCAGCACCCCTGGTAGGAACTGTAAAGTCCAATGCAGTATCTTTTTTTTAAGATCAAAGTACATTATGCATGTTTTCACGGTTGTGAGTTAAATATAAAGTCAGAGCCAAGTCAGGGTCTCATTTGTTGATTAAAAAAAAAAACTATAAATTACATTTGCTTTTCCTTTATTTTGAGGTCACATTTGTGCGGAGAAGTGGAAATTGGAAATAGCGAGAATTGAGCTGGAAAAGCATATAAAAATACTAATCTGTTCCCCAGTATTGCCTACTAATACTACATCTTTGTATCTTTTGCCAAATTCTTCAAACAGATATAAAGACTACTGTTCCAAAGTCCAATGTTTTCCAATTTAAAGAAAAATTGCCTTAAATCTTCACGGTGATTGATCAGTCAAAAATTAGCTTGAAAGCTGAACAGCGTTAAACTCGAGTAATCAAGAACGGATATATTATTGGTACTATGATAGTGCGCAATTTTAATTACGGACGTGTAACTATAGTGTGGCCCGGGCGTTGGATTACTAGGGGTTTTCTTTAATCTATGGTCAGAAAGAACATAAGAAACTGACAAGGCTTGGATCCTTAGGTCTCAAGATGTATAGCATAATTCACTAACGAAAAATTATGAAAATGAAAAAATGAAAGCGATCTTTTTAGTTAAGAAAAATCGGAAGATCCTGCATGGTTATAGCAGCTATCAAACCTAAAAAAATGACATTGATTGAAAATAAAAAAAGTAACATCAAAACATGAACAAAAGCATATAAATCAATATCAAGTAACTAACTAATGATATTCACTTACTAAAAAAAGAGCTAAGAATATTAAACGAATATTAAATATTCGAGATAGATAGAAAGAAAAATACAAAAAAAATGCAAAAAAAGAATAAATCAATATCGAACTAAACACCGTAAGGATTTTGAATAATATCGTTGTTTCACTGAAAATTAATACCTATACTAATTGAAGGATAAAGAAAAACAAAACAAAAAAGTGAAAAAAGTGTACCGGTATATATCAATACCAACTAATTAACAAACTACTTATCTTCAATTTCTAAAAGGAAATGATTTTCAAAAAGAGTAAAATAGTAGCTACAAGTAATTATTGTTAATTATTGTTAATTATTAATTATTTTGATTGTGTTGAAGGAAAAAAAATGAAAATTTTTTTTTTAAAAAAAATTCTTTTTATTTTTATTTAACAATAATTATTTTATTGTTATTGTTAATTATTGTTAATTATTGTTAATAATTGTTAATTATTTTCAATAATTAACAATTCAGAATTTCTAGGAAAAAACACAACTGATTGATAAAAGTTTATCATAAACACCAATATCAGACTAGATTATGGTCTTTAATATATGTTTTCCTTTTAATTTATTGCTTACAGTTTAAATGTGTTTTTTTTTTAAATCATAAACTACTTTCACTACATATAGTACAATGGTTCATAGTAACATTAGGAATATATTACAGTACTATGACACCATGCAACACACATATACAGCACTATGACACACACTACACACATATACAGCTCTATACAGCACTATAACACACATATACAGCACTATGACACACACTACACACATATACAGCACTATACAGCACTATAACACACATATACAGCACTATGACAGACATTACACACATATACAGCACTATACAGCACTATAACACACATATACAGCACTATGACAGACATTACAGCACTATGACACATGCAACACCATGCCTCTAGATGACATGCATTGCATACTAGCAGTGTCTCCACTTCAGCCAATTTTTGGGAGATCTACAGAATTTCAGATGCATCTCCTGACAAAATAGAAGATATAAAACTACCGGAAACCTACAGAAAACTCTGAATCCCAGGAAATTTTACTTTGAGGTGTATTTGTATGGCTTTCTTTTTGGCTGTTTGTTGTTCTATGTTTTTGTATTAGTTTGTTGTTTGTTGTTTGTCTTTTTGTCTTTGTTGTTTGTCTTTTTGGCTGTTTGTTGTTCTATGTTTTTGTATTTTCTATGTTTGTTGTTCTAATTTTGTATTATATTGTTGTGGACACAGTGTGTGATTTGTATACTTTTTGCTGTTTTAAAGATTAAAAATGAGCTGGGACTTAGTGTTTTTCCTTTATGATTTGCGAATAACTGTTCGGGGATAGTGGTAAGAACAAGTAAAAAAAAAATTATCCGCTCAATTCAAAATTCATCCTAAAGAACTGCTGAACTTGGTACTTTATTCTTATTGGTAGCAATTTACTGATTTAGTTTGAAAGAGTTTAAATACCTGAAATGTTTGGGCAAGTCCAAGAGAACTAAATAGTGGCTCTAGGATGAATGGAAGGACCACAGTGGCAACTGAGCCACCAGTGGCTAAAATCCCATTAACGAATCCAAGATAGCGGTCAAAATAATGGCCCAGCACAACCACAGTAGGGCTATACACAAAGCTCGCACCTCCTCCAAAGAGTACTCCATATGTCAGATATAACATTTCGATCTGAAAAGATATACTATTTTACAAATTATGCAAATTATCGTCGTTAGGGCAAAATTTGAGACTGTGCTCGTGAAGGAGTAAAATTTCAAATCCCTTGTAAATAATGCTCGTGCTGCACCAAACTCGCACTTCTCAAAAAAGCAAGAACTTACTTATGGCTCGTGTTTTTCCTTGATTTTCACGTTTCACTTGTACAACTGAAGTAGAAAATCTAAATTGAAAAATAATGTTTGTAAATCTTGTATGGTAGTCCAAGGCCGTATCCTTCCAAGGCAGCTAGTTTTGAGCTCTTTCCTCCAAGCGTTTGTTCGACTTGTAAATAATTAACAAAGAGGTAAACTAACAATTTTTTGGTGATTGTTTTAGCAATAATTTTTAGGTTATTGTTTTAGAAACCCCCCACCAAACAGAAATCCTGGATACGGCCTTGTGTTAGCCCAAGCTTGTATCTTTTCTGATTAAAAAACAAAACAAAAAACCTTAAATCTTCCCATCGATTGGTCACAAAGACACAAAAAAAACCTTAAATCTTCACACCGATTGGTCACAAAAAGACCAAAAAGACAAGAGAACTTAAATCTTCTCACCGATTGGTTACAGAAAAGAAACCAGAAAAACAAAAAAACCTTAAATCTTCACACAGATTGGTCACAAAAAAAACCTTAAATGTTCACACCGATTGGTCAATTCTAAGTTTTTAAGCTTCAAAGCTGAACATTGTTCAACTCGATAAATTAAGAACGAGATACGTAAGTGGTATTGCAATCGTGCATAATTTTGATTTTATTCACAAGTGACCAAAATGTAACCCAAACATAAATCATTAAAAGCGAAAAAGTGTACTCATTCCCGTTAAGTACAAACTTTATATAATACTTAAGAGGCAGGAAAAAAGCTTTAGCATAACAACCGTATCTAAAGTAAACAGTTACCACCCGTAATAAGAAAGAAACAAACAAATTAATTGATATCAATATAAAAGAAACAAAATTGAAAGAGAGAAAGAGAGTAGAGGGAGAGAGAAATAAAGAAAGATATACGATTTTTCAGTTATTTGGAAGGGAGATCTTTGAAAAAACTGTCAATATTCAAACATCTGTAGGACTCACATTTTTACAAGGGCATTCGAAAATAACGTAGATTCATTTAAATATCGACGAAGACCACACTGCCTTTCCATCATAAACAAAAACAACAGGTAGAAACTATTTTATTTCACTCGAATGAATTGCCTCATTTTATCTATAGGATCTTGGTTGAACTTGGTTGAAGTGAGGATACTGGGACTGCTGTTAAAACGTTTTTAGTTTTAAAGATCGTACTTTAATGTAAGTTTTATTATATATTCGCTTGTGTTTTGCTGAGGACAGCCCTTGGGTATAGGGTCGAAATATTCATTTGAGGTTAGAGTTCCACTGTCTTACAACAAAGATTCCCAATTGCTCTATCTGTTGTTTGTGTTTATTGTAGAAGTATTTCTGTTTTTTTTTATTATTATTCCAGTTACAATTAATTTTTCTACAATAATTTTTCAGCATAGCCTACATCAAGACTGATACAGTTTCACATGCAATACTCTCACCCTTTTCATTATTTTTGAATCTGCAAACCACTTTATGAGCCATGTTCTGCCTACGTCTTTTTCTTCGTCATTGCTGTTAAAATAGATGCCTTTCAACCCTTTTTTAAGTTTTGGGAAAACAAAAAAAAAAAAAAATGTCAGATGGTACTATGTTTGGACTTTAGATAGATGACACAGTAATTCACACCGAGATTCTCTCAAACCTTCTTTTAAAACGCAGGAAAAACACACCTGACTGTTGTCAAGAACGAGCCCCCGATGGCGCTCTCATGAACAATTTTTAGATAATTTTGCCCTCAATTTTCTACACCTCAAAATTTCTGCACAAACGACTTCTGGGACTGTTTATCAACCTTCTAATAAGTTTACGGTACAACTCCTTCAGAGCTTCAGATAACGGCTACCAGATAACGGTGCCGTCACCTTGTTGACGGAAATTATGCGTATTTTTTAAATACCTTTTGTATCCTGTTTTCCATAACGTTTTGGGGGATTTGCGGGTAATTATAGGGGAGAGGATTCACCTTTTTTCCATCTTCTCTAGTTGGGTTGGTCTTAATGGGCCTTTTTTTATTTTCACCTGCCCCTTTTTTTCTGGTAAGCTTATTTCACTAATTGTCAAAAATCATACTGTAATGGAGGTTCCTACTATAGAGCCCAGCCCATTTTGCACCCAGTCGCTAAATGTGCTTAAGGAGACATTATTTTCTATACATCATCATTTTCGACCAATTCATCAATGTTTTTTTTACTGGGAATCGTGATTGACGTGAAATTAATGATATCCAGACTTTAGTGCTAATCTATCCGCATATAAGAAAATGGGGCTTAAATTATATAAGGATTTCTTGGGAGGTGGCCAAAGCGGAAGCTTCAACTAGAATGGTATGGAGGAGGAGTGGTTGTCAGTGTGGCTGCCTCAAACAGTAGTAATAGCTGTAGAATAGGCTATTGTTACCTTATTCAGTGCATACGCAGATGTTACAATTCCGCTGACAGCCATCATCCCTCCCAGCATGGCTGTTTTTTTGGCACCAACGAGATCGATGAGTATTCCAGCTACTGGAGACATGAGAAATGTCATCCCAATTGAAAGTGAACCGACAAAAGCTAGAAAAGATCAGTGTGTGACTAATATATTTTAGAAGCTATAGGATTTTTTTTCCACCTGGGAACTTTTTCAATTTGATTTTGCGATTATCCGCGAGTGAAAGCAAGCTCCGACAACCTGTTGTTCATTGTATTTATGGAAACGTTGTTCAAATGATTGTCTAGCTAGAAAAAAAGCCGGAAAACTGTGTCTATGCTTTGAAGCAGTGTTACCAGACACTTGGTATGACATAGGCCACCCACGTATCGTCATTTTCGTGTAGAAATCTGCCAAAAGTACAATTCTTCGAAAGATTTACTTTGAAAAAGATGTCGGTGATAAGAGAATGTCTTGTATGGAAACATTTCTTTGAAATCTATCTGCTCTTGAAAGGGAGAAAAATTTATGAAAACAAACTTCAACGATATTGATGAGAAAATCTCCATGAACAGCTGAATATTTAATCCTATATTTGTGGCCATGTTCATAAAATTTGACGTCACTGTAGTCAGCTATGCACAAAATCTCAGGAAGATATTAATGACAAACCAGGTCTTAAAGTCTGGAAAACAGCAGTCAGGAATACGCATGGAAAGCCCACCTGGCGAATGAAAATTATTTCGGATGCTAACTGGGAAAAATATATTATTTGACGATTGATCAAACCTTCATTGTCTTAACCACCTTATCTCTATAAAATATATATCTTTTATACCTAAAATTATATCTCTATAAAATTTAAATTATATAAACCACTGAGGGGAAATATGTTCCACTTGTAGCGTGGGATCACTTTCTAACTTTAATTAATTCTTGCCAGCTTAGCAACTTACGGTCTGGCAGTTTTCTACTAGTCAGGAATATCAGTGAAAAACGAAGCTGACTTCCCAAGCCAGAGCACGAACTCGCATTCACACTTGTGATTGGGAGCAGCCTAAGCATCGATGTCTCGGCCGCTGCGTATCACTTGAAATATACGGCTAGCTTACCTGATAATATGACTTGAAATGCAGGTAACACTAGATATGCATATGAACCGCACTTCATAAAACATTTTTTCAAATTCCCAAAAATTTATCAGCAAACTTTTACTGATACGATTAAACAAATAGTAGCTACCATTCTCGAATCAGCTTCATATTGAAATTTTTTCTCACTTGGCATTTTTGTCCCTTAAAAGCGTTTTAAAATTTCTGGTTACTATGGGCCGTGGTTCGTTATTTACTAGGTTGTCTCTACTTTGGGCAACCAAGATGTTATATCAATTCTAGAGATTTGTTCAAGCGAAGATGTTTCAATGGACTAAGGTCCGATTGCTACATTCTCAGAAGAAGGGGCACAATAAGTGAGTTTGATATCCTCCCCCAAAAATGAGTTTTTAATGAGGTCCTTAAAAAAAAGAAAAAATTTTCCCACAATGAGCCTAAAAATAAAAACTACAAGCTAAAGAAATTATGAATTAACAAAGACCGTTACTATAGAAACAAAGTTAATTTCGGTCATTTGTGGCAGGAAGTATTACTAATGGAGTTTTTTTTATTATAAATAATTTTTTTACTAGACCCAGTCATATAAACATTTAGTGAAATTACGGACCTAGTCAAACAGTTCGCGGTAACGAACTGTAAGCAAGGAGCGACCCGGCTCTAAACTCTAGGAAACTCTAATAGTTGCCTAAACTCTAAGGAACGGAATTTTTATACCAATAGATACATCAAAAGAATCAAATTTTGTTTTGATTTCAAATATATAAGTTTCATCAAGTTTAATCTTACCCATTAAAAAGTAACGTGCCTGAGATAAATTTGCCTTATTTTCGAAAAAAGGGTGAAACACTCCCTAAAAGTCATAGGACCATAATGATCACACCACACCATCAGATTCATCACACCATCAATCACACCATCAGATTCAGCGTTTCATAGAACCCTATTATAGAGGTTTCAAGCTCCTATCTGCAAAAATGAGAAATTTTGTATTTTTTGCCAGAAGAAAGATCACGGATGCGTGTTTATTATTATTTATTTATTTTTATTTTCCCCGGGGATAATAATATCGACCCAGTGGTCCTAGAATATCACAAGAGGGGTCATTTGAACGGAAATTAAAAGTTCTACTGCCCATTATAAGTGACCAAAAAATGTAGGGCAACTAGTCCCCTCCCACGCTCATTTTTTCCCAAAGTCACCCAATCGAAATTTTGAGATAGTCATTTTGTTCAACATGGTCGAAAATATATTAACTATGTCTTTGAGGATGATTTAATCCCCCACAATCCCCGGGGGAAGGGCTGCAATTTATGAACTTTGCCCATTGTTTACATATAGTATTGGTTATAGGGAAGTATACAGACGTTTTCAGGGGGGGATTTTTTCTGATAGTGGGGGGGGGGACGGGGGTTACGTGGGAGTTTATTTCCATGGAGGAAGTTTCCAAGGGGGATGGAACAGTGATAAGAAGACGGTACCAAATTTCGCACCATTATTTAAACAAACAATCAGAAATTAAATTATAAAAAGAAGGTTTTTAAAATGAAAGTAAGGAGCAACATCAAAACTTAAAACAAACAGAAATCACTACGTATATGATTGGGTTTGCCCCCTAGTCAATACCTCGCTCTTTACGCTGAATTTTTTTAATCATTTGATAAGAGCTATTTATTCTAATTAACAGCCTTTGTAATTAAGGGGTTATTTTTAAAGAATTGGAAAAAATTCGAACTTTAGCTTAAAGAGCGAGGTATTGACTAGGGGGCGAACCCCCTAGTATACGTAATAAAAACATACGAATATAGAAGTTCGTTACATAAGCTATTTAGTAAGTTACGTATATTTATTACTAATGATAAAGTTCGTAAATAAAATTAAACAACTTTCGTGAAAGTCATTTAACCAAAAAAGGTAATATTAATGTGCAAATTTTGTTTTAATTATTCATGTACGGTGAGCCAAAATCAAAACTTGCAATAATTCAAAAACTTCCAGAAATTAAATAAAAAAAAAGTTCTTTTTTAACTGAAACTAAGGAGCGACATTAAAACTTAAAACAAACAGAAATTATTCCGCATTTGAAAAGGGCTGTCCCCACCTCAACACCTCGCTCTTTACGCTAAAGTTTCTTATTGTTTTAAAAAATAAAGTTGTGACTGTTGTGAGACAGAATCAAACTATAGTGTAAAGAGCCAGGTGTTGAGGAGGGGAGATCCCCTTTCAAATACGGAATAATTTCTGTTCGTTTTATTTTTTAATGTCGCTCCTTACTTTCAGTTAAAAGAACTTGTTTTTTAATTAATTAATTAAAAAAACTTTTTCCAAAAAATAAGTTTTTCAAAGAAGAATAAAGAACCCTATTAAACCAAAAATGAGCAAAAATAAAATCAAAAAATCTACCAAGCGTGTAACTACCACAAATCAGAATCGATAAATAGATGAAACCCAAAACGAACAGAAATTACAACAAATAACCGAGTCAAATGCAAAACAAGCAGAAATTAACACGAGTAGGGATCAAAACCCCTATGCCATCCCAAGGCCAGAACATAATTTGCACTTTACTGAAAAAATATAAGTGTTTTTACTTTTATAAATTTAATAAATTAAATAATATTAACATATTGATTACTAAATATCAATATATGTATATTAAATTGACAATACACATTCATTTGTATTTTTTTTAGTACAATGCAAATTATGCATTGGGATGACATAGGGGTTTTGAGCCCTACTCGTGTTAATTTCTGCTTGTTTTGAGTTTGACTCGGTTATCCTCAAAGGCTTAATGTCCAGAAATTTCAACTACGTTAAACACAATGGTTATCTCAAACTTTTGATTGGATGTTTTGGGGAAATGGTTGGCTTGAGAGGGGCGTTAGTTGCTCTCCAATCACTTTCAACCATTAAAAAAGGCACTAGTCCTTTTAATTTCCAATTGAATGAGCCCTTTTTGAAGTTTCTACGACAAATCTTTCAATAAAACCTTATATGCACCCAGGGCATAACTTACAACCCTTGCCCTGAGGGCTGGGGGGGGGAAGGTTGTCATCCTTAAAGACCTAATTTGCAGAACTTCCGACTACGTTGAAGAAACTTTCTACCTCAAAATTTTCAATAGATTTGTTTGGGGAAATGGTGGGTGTGAGACAAGTGTTAGTTATCCTCCAATCACTTTTGACTATTAAAAAGGGCACAAGCCCTTTTAATTTCCAATTGAATAAGCCCTTTTTGAAGTTTCTACAACATCACTATCTATAAAAAACTTTATATGCCCCCAGGGCATAACTTACAACCCTTACCCCGAGGGCTTTGAGGGGGATATCATCCTCAAAGACCTAATTTCTAAGACTTTTAAATACTTTGAACAAAATGGCCATCTTAAAACTTTGATTGGATGTGTTTGGGAGAAAGGTGGACGTGAGAGGGAGGTTAGTTGGCCTTAAATCACTTGTGACTATTACAAAGGGCACTAGCCCCTTGAATTTCCAATCAAGTGAACCTTTTTTTAAGTTTCTACGACAAAGCTTTCAATAAAAACCTTACATGCCCACAGGGCGTAACTTACAACCCTTACTTCGCGGTCTGTGGGGGGAGTGTCTTCCCCAAAGATATAATTTCCGGACCTTTTACTTTGAATAAAATAGTATCTCAAAATTTTGATTGGATGTGTTTGGATAAATGGTGGGTGGGGAAGGGGTGTTACTTGCCTTCCAAGCATTTTCGACTATTAAAAAGGTCAATAGCCATATCAATTTCCAATCAAATGAGCTCTTTTTGAAGCTTCTACGACAACACTTTCTATAAAAACCTTATATTCCCCCCAGGGCATAACTTACAACTCTTGCCTTGCGGATTGTGGGGGTTCTCATCCTCAAAAACCTAATTTCCAGAGTTTTCAACTACGTTGAATAAAATGGCTGTCTCAAAATTTAGATCGGATGTGTTAGGGGAAAACATGGGCTTGAGAGGGGGGCTAGTTGCCCTCCAATCACTTTCGACTATTAAAAAGGGCACTAACCCGTTGAATTTCCAATCGAACGAGCCTTTTTTGAAGCTTCTACGACAACACTTTCTATAAAAAACCTTTTATGCCCCCAGGGCAAAACTTATAACCCTTTCCCTGAGGGCTGTGGGGGAGTGTCCTCCTCAAAAACATAATTTCTATCTGGAAATCAACTACGCAGAATAAAATGGCTATCTCAAAATTTTGATTGGATGTGTTTGAGGAAACGGTTGGTTTGGAAGAGGTGTTAGTTGCCTTCCAATCACTTTCGACTATTAAAAAGAGCACAAGCCACTCCAATTTCCAATCGAATGAACCCTTTTCGAAGTTACTACGACAACTTCTTCGATACGAAGTGCCCTGGTCTGAAACCAAGAACCAAAAATAAATAATACATTATGCCAACATCCTTATTTACTTAAACAGCGCAATTGCACTGCCTATGAAAATGTCAAGCCTTCCAATCGCTTTCGACTGTTAAAAAGGGCACTAGCCCTTTCAATTTCCAATCGAATGAGCCCTTTTTGAGTTTCTACGACACAGATTTTTATAAACACCTTACATGCCCCAGGGCATAAACTAAAACCCTTGCCCTGAGGGCTGTGAGGGAGTTGCAATGCTCAAAGACCTAATTTCCAGAACTTTCAACTACGTTAAACAAAATAGCTATCTCAAAATTTTGATGCGATGTGTTTGAGGAAATTGTGGGTGTGAGAGGGGCGTTAGTTTGCTCCCAATCAGTTTCAATTATTAAAAAAGGCACTAGCCCTTTCAAGCTCCAATCAAATGAGCCCTTTTGAAGTTTCTACGACAACTCTTTCAACAAAAACATTTATCCCCCCAGGGCATTACTTACAACCCTTGCTCTGAGGGCTAGAGGGGGTTGTCATTATCGAAGACCTAATGTCCAGAGCTTCCAGCTACTTTGAAGAAAATTGCGATCTCAAAATTGCGATTGGATGTGATCGGGGAAATTGTGGACGCGAGCGCGGGGTTAGTTGCCCTCGAATCACTTCCGACTATTAAAAGGGGCACTAGCACTTTCAATTTCCAATTAAACGAGCCCTTTCAAAGTTTCTACGACAACGCTTTCTATAAAAAAAAACACTTATATGCCCCCAGGGAATAACTTACAACCCTTGCCCTGAGGGCTTTGGGGAGAGTGACATCCTCAAAAACATAGTTTCCAGACTTTTTAACTACGTCGAACAAAATGGCTATCTCAAAATTTTGATTGGGTGTGTTTGGGGAAATGGTGGGTGTGAGAGGGGTAATAGTTATCCTCCAATCACTTTCGGCTATTAAAAAGGGCACAAGCTCTTCATAGAAATTATGTTTTTGAGGAGGACACTCCCCCATAGCCCTGAGGGCAAGGGTTTTAAGTTATGCCTGGGGGCATATAAGAACGATGTTGGCACAATGTATTATTTATTATTTATCCCTTTAGACCAGGGCACTTTGTATCGAAGAAGTTGTCGTAGAAACTTCAAAAGGGCTCATTCAATTGGAAATTGGAGTAGCTTGTGCCCTTTTTAATAGTCAAAAGTGATCGGAAGGCAACTACAGCGCCTTCCACGCCCACCATTTCCCGAAACACATCGAATCAAAATTTTGAGATAACCATTTTGTTCAGCGTAAATGATTTCCAGATAGAAATTATGTTTTTGAGGAGGACACTCCCCCACAGCCCTCAGGGCAAGGGTTGTAAGTTGTGGCCTGGGGACATATAAGGTTTTTTTATAGAAGGCTTTGTTGTAGAAACTTTAAAGAAGGCTCATTCAATTGGAAATTCAAAGGGCTAGTGCCCTTTTTAATAGTCAAAAGTGATTGGAGGGCAGCTAACCCCCCTCTCACTCCCACCTTTCCCCCACATCCATCCAATCAACATTTTGATATAGCCATTTTGTTCAACGTAGTTGAAAGTTCTCGAAATTAGGTCTTTGACGATGACAACCCCCCACATCCCTCAGGGCAAGGGTTGTAAGCTATGCCCTGGGGTCCTATAAGGTTTTTATAGAAATTTTTGTCTCAGAAACTTCAAAGAGGGCTCATTCGATTGGAAATTGAAATGGCTAGTGCCTTTTTAATAGTTGAAAGCGATTGAAATGTAACTAACACCCCTTGCACGCCCACCATGTCCCAAGACACATCCAATCAAAATTTTGAGATAGCTATTTTGTTCAACGTAGTTGAAAGTTCTGGAAATTTTACATTTGAGCAGGACAATCTCTCCACAGTCTTCAGGGCACTAGTTATAAGTTAAGCCCGGGGGGCATATAAGGTTTTCATTGAGATCTTTGTCGTAGAAAATTGAAAAAGGGCTCATTCGATTGGAAATTCAAAGGGGTAGTGCCCTTTTTAATAGTAGAAAGCGATTTTATGGCAACTAACCCCCCTCTCACACCCACCATTTATCCAAACACATCCAATCAAAATTTTGAGATAGGTATTTTGTTCAAAGTAGTTAAAAGTTTTAGAAATTAGGTCTTAGAGGATGATGACCCCCGAAGGAACTATCGAAGAAGTTGTCGTAGAAACTTTGGAAAGGGCTCATTCAATTGGAAATAGGAGTAGCTTGTGGCCTTTTTAATAGTCGAAAGTGATCGGGAGGCAACTACAGCCCCTTCCATGCCCACCATTTCCCCAAACACATCCAATCAAAATTTTGAGATAGCCATTTTGTTCAACGTAGTTGATTTTCAAATAGAAATTATGTTTTTGAAGAGGAAACTCCCCCACAGCCCTCAGGACAAGGGTTGTAAGTTTTGCCCTGGGTGCATATAAGGTTTTGATAGAAGGCATTGTCGTAGAAACTTCAAAAAAGGCTCATTCGATTGGAAATTCAAAGGGCTAGTGCCTTTTTTAATAGTTGAAAGTGATTGGAGGGCAACTAACCCCCCTCTCACGCCCACCTTTTCCCCAAACACATCCAATCAAAATTTTGAGATAGCCATTTTGTTCAACGTAGTTGAAAGTTCTTTGACGATGACAACCACCCCACAGCGCTCAGAGCAAGGGTTGTAAGATATGCCCTGGGGGCATATAGGGTTATTATAGAAAGCGTTGTCTTAGAAACCTCAAAAAGGGTTCATTCGATTGAAAATTGAAATGGCTAGTGTCTTTTTAATAGTCGAAAGTGATTGGAAGGTAACTAACACCCCTTCCACGCCCAACATGTCCCTAAACACATCCAATCAAAATTTTGAGATAGCCATTTTGTTCAACGTAGTTGAAAATTCTGGAAATTACACCTTTGAGCAGGACACTTCCCCCACAGTCTTCAGGGCAAGGATTATAAGTTATGCTCTGGGGGCATATAAGGTTTTCATTGAAATCTTGGTCGTAGAAACTTGAAAAAGGGCTCATTCGATTGGAAGTTCAAAAGGCTATTGCCCTTATTAATAGTCAAAAGTGATTTGAAGGCAACTAACCCCCCTCTCACGCCCACCATTTATCCAAACACATCCAATCAAAATTTTGAGATGGTCATTCTGTTCAACGTAGTTAAAAGTTTTGGAAATTAGGTCTTTGAGGATGATAACCCCCTCAGAACTTTCGGGGCAACGGTTGTAAGTTATGCACTGGGGGCATAAAAGGTTTTTTTATAGGTAGTGATGTTGTAGATACTTCCAAAAGGGCTCATTCGATTGGAAATTAGAAGGGTTTTGCCCTTTTTAATAGTCGAAAGTGATTGGAGGAAACCTAACACCCCTCTCACAGCCACCATTACCCCAAACACATCCAATCAAAATTTTGCGATAGCCATTTTGTTCGACGTAGCTAAAAATTCCGGAAATCATGTTTTTTGAGGATAACACTCCCCCTAAAGCCCTCAGGGCAAGGATTGTAAGTTATGCCCTGGGGGTATATAAGTTTTTTTTAATAGAAAGCGTTGTCGTAGAAAATTCAAAAAGGAATCATTCAACTGGAACTTGAAACTGGATTTTTTAATAGTAGAAAGTTATTGGAGGGCAAGTACCCTCCCTCTAACGCCCACCATTTCCCCAAACACATCCAATCAAAATTTTGAGATAACTATTTTTTTCAATGTAATTGAAAGGTCCGGAAATTATGTCTTTGAGGATGAGAACCCCATCACAGCCCTCAGGGCAAGGTTTGAAAGTTATGCCCTGGGGCATATAAGGTTTTTATAGAACTTGTTGTCGTAGAAACCTCAAAAAGGGCTAATTCGATTGGAAATTGAAAGGGCTAGTACCCTTTATAATAATCGGAAGTGATTGGAGGGCAACTAACCCCCCTCTTACGCTCACCACTTCCCCAAAGACATCCAATCAAAATTTTGAGATAGCAATTTTCTTCAACGTAGTTGAAAGTTAGTTCAACTACGCTAGTTAGTTGAACTAACAGAAATTGAAATGGCTAGTGCCTTTTTAATAGTCGAAAGCGATTGAAAGATAACTAACACCCCTTCCACGCCCACCATTTCCCAAGACACATCCAATCAAAACTTTGAGATATCCATTTTGTTCAATGTAGTTGATAGTTCTGGAAATTATACCTTTGAGCAGGACAATCCCCCCACAGTCTTCAGGGCAAGGGTTATAAGTTATGCCCTGGGGGCATATAAGGTTTTCATTGAGATCTTTGTCGTAGAAAATTAGAAAAGGGCTCATTCGATTGGAAATTCAAAGGGCTAGTGCCCTTTTAATAGTAGAAAACGATTTTAGGGCAACTAACCCCCCTCTCACACCCACCATTTATCCAAACACATCCAATCAAAATTTTGAGATAGCTATTTTGTTCAAAGTAGTTAAAAGTTTTAGAAATTAGGTCTTTGAGGATGATAACCCCCGAAGGAACTATCGAAGAAGTTGTCGTAGAAACTTCGGAAAGGGTTCATTCAATTGAGAATTGGAGTAGCTTGTGGCCTTTTTAATAGTCGAAAGTGATCGGGAGGCAACTACAGCCCCTTCCATGTACACCATTTCCTGAAACACATCCAATCAAAATTTTGAGATAGGCATTTTGTTCAACGTAGTTGATTTCCAAATAGAAATTAGGTCTTTGAGGATGACACCCCCCCTAACCCTTAGGGCAATAGTTGAAAGTGATTGGAGAGCAACTAACGCCCTTCTCACGCCCCATTATTTCCCCAAACACATCTAATAAAAATTTGAGATAGTTGTTTTGTTTAACGTAGTTGAAAGATCTAGAAATTAGGTCTTTGAGGATGACAACCCCTCACAGCCCTCATGGCAAGGGCTGTAATTTATGCCCTGGTGGCATATAAGGTGTTTATAGAAATAATTCTCTTAGAAACTCAAAAAGGGCTCATTCGATTAGAAATTAAAAGGGCTAATACCCTTTTTAATAGTCGAAAGTAATTGGAAGGCTTGACATTTTTATAGTAAACATCGATGTGGGTACAATGTATTATTATTTTTTTTTTCTTTTGTTTAGACCAGGGCACTTTGTATCGAAGGAGTTGTCGTAGGAACGTCGAAAAGGGCTCATTTGATTGAAAATGGAAAGGGTTAATGCCATTTCTTATAGTCGAAAGTGATTGGAGGGCAACTACTCCACCTCCCACGCAAACCCTCCCATTTGCCCATTATGTTTAAAAACTAAATCTTGCCTTGAGCTTAAATCAAAGTGTACTGTGTTAATGCTAACTCCCAATAAGTCATCTCAGCAGTATCCCAAGAACGACTGAGGGTATTGTGTTCACACTTTCGGGGCTGTTTCTGCTGTTAAAATTTAACCAAATCAAAATAGAGTAAGTGTATCCAAGCTAATAAAGAAAGTAAACAGATTTTTTTTTTGCGAATGGTATCAAGTTTTCTATTTCAGGTTAACTAGAGAAGGTATGAAACTAAATTAAACACTACTATTTGTGTCCTGATTTTTAAAAGGGTGTATGTTTTTTAAAATTGCTGAAAATTTTTCTCCAGCATAAAAATAGCTGGCTAAACTATAAAGTCTTAAGAATAACGAAAGTATTTAAAGTATTATTTTCTTCTTCCCTGAAAAGACTATGCCAATATAAAACGAACAGAAATTAATTTAAAAAAAAACTTTTTACACAAAATAAGATTTTCAAAGAAAAGTAAAGTACTCCATTTAACCAAAAATGAGCAAAAATAAAATTAAATAATCTACCAAGCGTGAAACTGCCACAAATCAGCATCGATAAATAAATGAAACCCAAAACAAACAGAAATTACAATAAATAACCAAGTCAAACTCAAAACAAGCAGAAATTAACATGAGTAGGGCTCAAAACCCTTATGCCTTCCCAAGTCCAGAACATAATTTGCACTTTAACGAAAAAAAAAATGCAAATGCATGTGCATTGTCAATTTAATATACATATGCTGATATTTAAAAATCAAAATGTTAATAGTATTTGATTTATTGAAGTTATAAAAGTAAAAACATTTATATTTTTCAGTAAAGTGCAAATTATTATTGTTATTATTATTTATTGTAAAACCCGTCATACAAAAAAGGAAAATACGGAGCAATAAGCAAAACAACAAAAAAAAAAGCAATAAACATAAACTTAGGAGTTATACATGTGGTTTTTATTGACGAATGCTGGATCTAAGCTCTAAATCTGTATTTGGAATAAATTACATAAAACGAGAAAGAAAAACACAATTATATACTGCTCTGTAGGTACACGAGTATATACGGCATGTTTCTTTTCTTCTTTTTTTAGGCTCCTAAATACTGAAAAAACATAAATAACATCATTGCATCAAGCCGTAATTGGTAAAAAAAAAAAAAAAAAAAAACACAAAAAAAAAAAAACCAACCAAACACTAATTACACTAAGCGCGAAAACAAGCACTTAAAAAAAAAAAAAAAAAAAAAAAAACAACAAATACATCTTAACTAATGGGTTAATACTGACGATCAGGGATGATTCAACTTCATTAAACGGGAATTATAAGCACGAATTTGCTTTTCCACGGCTATAATAGGGTCAGCAATGCTGAATTTTCTAATCAGATAAGAATTGCGCGTCCAAGGGGGAAAACGTAAAAGATATTTTGCGAACCGGAAGAAAACTGAACGAATTTTTGACTTGACAGAATTTGTGAGCATTTTCCAAAACGGCGATATGTACAAATAATGTGGTAGAGCGAAAGAGTTAAAAAGTTTCGAGAGAAGATGGCGGTTGAACCGTAACTTATTAGTTACAAAAGAAGCATATGATAACCCAACTCTACGCTGAATGTGAGCAATTAATAGTTGTCGCGTGTGCATTACTGACGAACCAATGGGAAGACCGAGGTAGGTGATATGATCTACTGGCTTAATCCTACTATTTCCGAGAGGAATATCCCTAGGTGACACTTGCTTCCAATTTAAGAATACAAAGTCGGATGTTTCAGCATTGAACTGAAGACCTAGTTTTTCATACTCAGATTTTAGCGTTGCGAAAATCTCGCTCATGCGCTGGATAGTGCGGCTCCCATTCAGAATGTCATCTGCATAACATACGAGAGATAAATCAAGACCGGCAAAGATGATTGATGTGGGAACAGCTGACTGTGCATCAAGAACTACATTATTGAAGAGTGAAGGGGAAGAAACAGCACCTTGACGGGTACCTTTTTCAACATTGACAAAAATATTAGGGGTTGGTGCATAGACTTGAGAGCCGTCAGCTTTAGCTAATGTTCTGGCCTTGGGAAAACATAGGGATTTTGAGCCCTATTCATGTTAATTTCTGCTCGTTTTGAGTTTGACTTGGTTATTTATTGTAATCTCTATTCGTTTTGGGTTTCATTTACTTATCGATGCTGATCTGTGGTAGTTTCACGCTTGGTAGGTTATTTGATTTAATTTTTGCTCATTTTTGGTTTAATGGAGTTCTTTACTTTTCTTTGAAAAACTTATTTTGTGGAAATTTTTTTTTTAAATTAATTTTAACAAGGAAAAGTAGCAGGCGTTTTGCATGTCCATAATAATTCAAACAAGAAGCTTAAGAAGAGATAGAACTAGCAACACTGCGGGGGCACAGTGGAGGTTTATTTCTGTTTGGCTATACGTGGGCTGGGGATTGATTCTAGTCACCGAAGAGTCCTAAATTGCATTGAGATAATGCATTAGTGTCTCTAAATAATCAAAAAAGAAGGAGACGAAAAAGACATAACTAGCTTTTTTAAAGGGGGAGGGGTTTAAATCTAACTTTTTCAAGAAATGTTACATAAAGTCTTTTGCATTACCGTTTCTACTGATTCACGCAAGACAAAACCTGACAAAATTTTTAAAAGAATTAAATCCTGTTTTACATCATTAAAATAGGGTTTGACTTGATTTTTTTCACTTTTCCTGATTTTTTTTTTTCGTGATTTTCCCTAAAATATGACTTGATTTTTATTTCTCTTGTCTACATTCTCAGTCACAACTTAATCATAACATAGTAAAGTCATTCCGGCACATACCCAAGTTACAATTGACAAGTCGATTCCCGGGGTTTGGTCAGAGGCAACGGGGGTTTGGTCATAGGGCTCCAATGTTTTATTATTTTTTTTCCCAGAGGAACTTCATATGGAAGGGGTCGTCGTAAAAACTTCGAAGAGGGCTCATTCGATTCGAAATCAAGAGTTTTAGTGCCCTTTCTAATAGTCAAAAGTGATTGGAGGGCAACTAGCCCCCCCCCACACCCATCATTACCCCAAACACATCCAATCAAGGTTTTGAGATAGCCATTTCGGTCAGCGTAGTTGATTTCCAGATAGAAAATATGTTTTTGAGGAGAACACTCCCCCACAACCCTCAGGGCAAGGGTTTTAAGTTATGCCCTGGGGGCATGTAATGTTTTTTTAGAAGGTGTTGTCGTAGAAACTTCAAAACAGGCTCATTCGATTGGAAATTCGAAGGGCTAGTACCAATTTTAATAGTCAAAAGTGATTGGAGGGCACCTATCCCCCCCACGCCCATCATTTCCCCAAACACCTCCAAACCAAAATATGAGATAGCTATTTTGTTCAGCGTAGTTTATTTACAGATAGAAAATAATTTTTTGAGGAGGACACTCCCCCACAACCCACAGGGCAAGGGGTTAAAGTTATGCCCTGGGGCAGATAATGTTTTTATACAAGGCGCTGTCGTAGAAACTTCAAAAAAAGCTCATTCGATTGGAAATTCAAAGGGCTAGTGCCCTTTTTAATAGTCAAAAGTGATTGGAGGGCAACTAACCCTCCTCTCACGCCCACCTTTTCCCCAAACACATCCAATCATAATTTTGAGATAACCATTTTATTTAACGTAGTTTTAAGTTCTGGAAATCAGGTCTTTGAGGAGGACACTTCCCCTCAACCCTCAGGGCAAGGGTTTTACGCTATGCCCTGGGGGCAGATAATGTTTTTATACAAGGCGTTGTCGTAGAAACTTTAAAAAAAGCTCATCCGATTGGAAATTCAAAGGGCTAGTGCCCTTTTTAACAGTCGAAAGTGATTGGAGGGCAACTAATCCCCCTTTCAAACCCACCTTTTCCCCAAACACATCCAATCAAAATTTGAGATAGCCATTTTAGTAAACGTAGTTTTAAATTCTGGAAAATAGGTCTTTGAGGATGACAACTCCCCCACAGCCTTCAGGGCAAGGGTTGTAAGTTATGCCCAGGGGGCATATCAGGTTTTGTATAGACAACGTTGTTGTAGAAACTTCAGAAGGGACTCATTCGATTAGAAATTTCAATGGCTAGCTCCATTTTTAATAGTCAAAAGTTATTCTAAGGCAACTGACACCCCTTCCACGCCCACCATTTCCCCAAACACATCCAATAAAAATTTTTATATAGCCATTTTGTTCAACTTAGTTGAAAGTTCTGAAAATTATATGTTTGAGCAGGACACTCCCCCCACAGTTTTCAGGGGCAAGGGTTATAAGTTATGCCTTGGGGGCACATATGATTCTTATGGAAGGAATGCTCGTACAAACTTCAGAGTGGGCTCATTTGATTGGATATGAAAAGTTCTAGTTCACTTTTTAAGCGTCAAAAAATATTGGATTGTAACCAGCTGCCCCCCCCCCCAATCCTTTTTTCCCAAATGCATCCAATAAAAATTTTAAGGTAGCTATTTTATTAAAAATAGTTCAAAGATCATATAAGAAAAATCCCGGTGTCGACCCAACCCACCAGGGCCCAGAAGCAGACGTTGTAAGTTATGCCCTGGGGGCCTATATGGGTCTTATGGAAGGGATGCTCGTATTAACTTTAAAGATGGATCATTTGACTGGAAATTGAAAGTTCTAGTTCACTTTTTAAGAGTCAAAAGAGATTGGAGGACACCTAGCCGCTCCCATCTCCACGCTGTTTTTTCATCAAACCCATCTGATAAGAACTTTGAGATAGCTTTTTTTTTAAATAGTTCAAAGACAATATAACGAAAACTCAGGGATCAGTACAGCCCCCAGAGCCCGAGGCCAGATATTGTAAGTTATGCCCTGGGGAAATATATGGTTCTTATGGAAGGGATGCTCATAAAAAATTCAGAGATGGCTCATTTGATAGGAAATTGAAAGTTCTAGGTCAGTTTTGTAGAGTCAAAAGAGATTGGAGGGCAACTAGCCCCCCCCCCCCCACGCACCTTTTTCCCCAAATGCAACCAATAAAATTTTAGATACCCATTAAGTTAAAAATTACTCAAAAGTCAGATAACAAAAACTAACGTGTTGTCACTACCCCCCAGGGTCCGGGGGCAGGCGTTGTAAGCTATGCCCTGGGGTATATCCTGTTCGTATGAAAGGGATGCTCGTATAAACTTCAGAGAGGGCTCATTTGATTGGATATTGAAAGTTCGAGATCACTTCTTAATAGTCAAAAGAGATCCGAGGGCAGCTAGCCCCCCCCCCACGCCTTGTTTTTCAAAACCCATCTGATAAAAATTTTGAGATAGACATTTTGTTAAAAATAGTTCAAAGGTCAGATAAGAAATCCAGTGTCAATAGAACCCCCTGGGGCACAGGGGAAGGCGTTCTAAGTTATGCCCTAAGGGCTTGTATGGTTCCTATGAAAGGGATGCTCGTACAAAATTCATAGAGGGCTCATTTGATTGGAAACTGAAAGCTCTAGGTCACTTTTTAAGAGTCAAGAGAGTTAAACAAACCCCCCCCCCCACACCCCCTTTTTTCCCTAAAAACGTCCGCTACAATTTTTGAGACAGCCAGTGTTTTGAAAATTGTTCAAAAATTAGATAACAAAAACGCGCCCCAGAGCCCGGGGGATAGGCGTTGTATGTGTTGTCCTGGGGGCGTATATGAGTCTTATGAAAGGGATGCTCTTATAAACTTCAGAGGGGGCTCATTTGATTGGGAATTGAAAGTTCTAGTTCAATTTTTAAGAGTCGAAAGATATCCGAGGGCAATTAGCTTCTCCCCCCCCACACCCTTTTTCCCAAAGTCCATCCTATAAAATTTTTATAATAGCCATTCCATTAAATATAGTTCAAATATCAGATAAGAAAAATTCATATGTCGACGGAACCTGCCAGGGCCCCGAGGCAGGCGTTATGAGTAATGCTCTAGGGGCATATATAGTTCTTATGGAAGGGATGCTCGTATAAACTTCGGAGAGGGCTCATTTACTGGAAATTGAAAGTTCTTGTTCACATTTTAAGAGTCAAAAGAGATTGGAGGCTAACTAGCCCCCCCTCCTCCCAGCCCTAAATGAATAAGATACAAATTTTGAGATAGACATTTTGTTAAAAATAGTTCAAAGTTCTGATAACAAAAAAACTCCGGTGCCGACACAGCCCCCCCCAGGGCCTGGGGTAGGCGTTGTAATTTATGCCCTGGGGACATATATGGTTTTTATGGAAGGGATGCTCGTATAAAATTCATAGAGGGCTTATTCGATTGGAAATTGAAAGATTTAATTCACTTTTTAAGAGTCAAAAATAATTGAAGGGCAGCTAGCCTCCCACTACAATCAATTTATTTTTGCTCCAGATGCACATCATACGCAGAAAGTTATCATCTAAACTTCAAAGGGGGCTTGCTTATATGGAAATTGTGACTATTAGTGACCTTTTTAAGAGCCGAAAGAGATCGGCGAGTATCTGCTTCCCAAGCCCTCTTTCCCTAAATGCATATCATAAAAAATGTGGGGTAGTCATATTTGTAAAAACATTTAAAAAATCATATAATAAAAACGCATTTACGTATGTTCATTTCGTTAAATTAATTAAAAAAAACTTTCCGAAAAATAAGTTTTTCAAAGAAAAGTTTTTCAAAAAACATACAACAAGTAATAATATACATGAATAAATAGATCTTAAAGCAATTAATGCTTAGATTGAATATGAAAATCAAGCTTAAAACGAAAAAAAATATTTTTATATTGAAGTATAAATGAAACTTAAATCGAACTGAAATTAAATAAACAATCAATGCGAACAATCATACAATAGATATTAATGTAAATGAATAAATAAATCTTAAAACGAGTGAAACTTAAATTGAATATGCAAATCAAGCTTGAATCGAATAAAAATAACTACAAACAAGAGTGTGGGTATCGCCTAACTGCAGAAGCCTGAAACCTACTGCGTCATTGGCGCTTTACTGAAAACGAATTATATTGCAATTTTTTTCTTTTGTACTTAATATTGAAAATAAATATTAAAATTACAGTAAAATTTAAACACAAAACGAATTATATTAGAAATGTTTTCTTTTGTACTTTTGAACTGATGAGCTTTCAGCAATTAATATCATTATACATCAAATATCCAGTTTAATTTATTAGTTCTTTCTAAGATTGGTCAAGACAAATATAGTTTCACTACAGACAAAATTTGAATACTGCCCCCTTCTTTAACTGTAAAAAACTAAAGCCTACTGCGTCATTGGCGCTTCACTGAAAACGAATTATTCGTACATTACAAATTTATTCTTTTCCAGATCTTACAGCATTGAAAATGAAAATAAAAATTACAGTGAAAAAAATCTTGAACTGATGGATCTTTCAACAATTAATATAATTATATATCTAATATTCAATTTGATTATGTTTATACTTTCCATGACTGTTCAAGACTCATATAGTTTTCAGTAAAGCGCCAGTGACGCAGCAGGTTTTAGGCTTCTGCAGTTAGGCGATACCGAAGCTCTTGTTTGTAGTTATTTTTATTCGATTCAAGCTTGATTTGCATATTCAATTTAAGTTTCACTCGTTTTAAGATTTATTTATTCATTTACATTAATATCTATTGTATGATTGTTCGCATTGATTGTTTATTTAATTTCTGTTCGATTTAAGTTTCATTTATACTTCAATAGCAAAATATTTTTTTCGTTTTACGCTTGATTTTCATATTCAATCCAAGCATTACTCGCTTTAAGATCTATTTATTCATTTATATTATTACTTGTTGTATGTTTTTTGCTATGATTGTTTATTTAATTTCTGTTCGTTTTGGGTTTCATTTGTTCTTTAATAGTAATTTCTGGTCTTTCTGAGTTTTAATTTTAACAGGTATTTGTATCTCCTGAGCTTAAGTTTAAAAATTATTTACTTTTCTTTGAAAAACTTATTTTTCGGAAAGTTTTTTTTTAAATTAATTGTTGTTCGTCTTTGATTGCAAAAAATTTCAAGTTTTTATGGCAGGGCAGGGGGGGGGGGTGCTTACTGTACGATTATTCTTGACTTTAAAAAATGGATCTAAAACTTTCGATTTAAATCGAATGAGGCTTTTTCAAAGTCTGTCCGATTACCTCTTTGATAAAAACCTTATATATGAACAATGGACAAGCTTGCATAACTTGTGGACAGCGACTGACAACAATGAATGGATTGATAAAATAATTTCAATAAGGGTGTTTAGAACATTTCACGTGCTCAAACAGAAGGATCAGGACTGTTTGGAATTGACCTTAATAGGATTTTGTGTGCCAAAGCAATTTTGCATCTATTGCAGAGTATTTATTTTAACCTTGTTTTAAGTACGGCAGTAATTTTAAATATTTTAGCCTTTTAAGTTTGAAAGAACTTCTGGGAGTTGTTGTATAGCCAATTCTTTATCTAGTTCCAATTAGTTTATTTTGTTGGGTCTTAACGTCCCAATTTCTATACACAGTTATACAGAATAGTTACAGTTATTGAACCCTTTGAAAAAATGGAAACGGATACCTTAAGTTCATTTCTTATTGGATATTTTCTGCATACTATGGAAAAAGAATTGTTTTTTAAACATGTTGATTAACTAAAAGTCCTTATGTAGGCTAATTGGAAAAATTGAAAACTTGTTTTATTGTTTATATGCCCCCAGGACATAACTTACAACGCCCACCCCCGGGACCTGGGGGGCTGTGTCGACACCGGAGTTTTTTGTTATCAGAACTTTGAACTATTTTAACAAAAATTTCTATTTCAAAATTTTAATCTGATGCATTTAGGGCCTGGAGGGGAGGGGGCTAGTTGCCCTCCGATCTCTTTTGACTTTTAAAAAGTGAACAAGAACTTTCAATTTCCAATCAAATGAGCCTTCTCTAAAGTTTATACAAGCATCCCTTCCATAAAAACTATATTTACCCCTAGAGCATTTCTCATACGCCTGCCTCCGGGCCCTGGCGAGTTCCGTCGACACAGGAATTTTTCTTATCTGACATTTGAACTATTTTGAATGAAATGGCTTCTATAAAAATTTTATTGGATGATCTTGGAGAAAAAAGGGTGGGTGCGTGGGGGGGGGCTAGTTTCCCTCGAATATCATTTGACTCTTAAAAACTGAACAAGAACTTTCAATTTCCAATCAAATGATCCCCCTCTGAAGTTTATACGAGCATCCCTTTCATAAGAACCATATACGCCCCCAAGTCAACACTTACAACGCCTATCCCCCGGGCTCTGGGGGAGAGTTTTTGTTATCTAACTTTTGAACAATTTCCAAAACACTGACTATCTCACAATTTGTAGTGGACGGGTTTGGGGAAAAAAGAGCGTGCGGGGAGGGGGGGCTAGCTTAACCCTCTTGACTCTTAAAAATTGAACTAGAACTTTCAATTTCAAATCAAATGAGCCCTCTATCAAGTTTATACGAGCATCTCTTCCATAAGAACCATATATGCCCCCAGGGCATAACTTATAACCCTTGCCCCTGAAGACTCTGGGGGGATTGTCCTGCTCAAAGATATAATTTCCAGAACTTTCAACTACGTTGAACAAAATGGGAAAATTTTGATTGGATGTGTTTGGGGAAATGGTGGGCGTGGAAGGGGTGTCAGTTGGCTTAGAATCACTTTCGACTATTAAAAAGGGAACTAGCCATTTAAATTTCCAATCGAATGAGCCCTTTCTGAAGTTTCTACGACAAAGTTGTCCATACAAAACCTTATATGCCCCCAGGGCATATTTTACAACCCTTGCCCTAAGGACTGTGGGGGAGTTGTCATCCTCAAAGACCTAATTTCGAGAACTTAAAACTATGTTGAATAATATGGCTATCTCAAAATTATTATTGGATGTGTTTGGGGAAAAGGTGGACATGAGAGGAGGATTAGTTTCAAATCAGTTTTGACTATTAAAAAGGGCACTAGCCCTTTGATTTTTTAATCGAATACGACTTTTTTTTGAACTTTCTACGACAACGCCTTCTATAAAAACCCTATATGCCCCCAGGGCATAACTTAAAACCCTTGCCTTGAGGGCTGTGGGGGAGTGTCCTCCTCAAAAACATATTTTCTTACTGGAAATCAGCTACGCTGAACAAAATGGTCATCTCAAAATTTTGATTGGATGGGTTTGGGGGAATGCTGGCGTGGGGGGGGCTAGTTGCCCCCCAATCACTTTCGAATATTAAAAAGGGCACTAGCCCTTTGAATTTCCAATCGAATGAGTCCTTTTTGAAGTTTCTACGACAAAGCCTTCTATAAAAACCTTATATGCCCCTAGGGCATAACTTAAGACCCTTGCCCTGAGGTTTGTGGGGGAGTGTCCTCCTCAAAAACATATTTTCTATTTGGAAATCAACTACGCTGAACAAAATGGCTATCTCAAAATTTTGATTGGCTGGATTTAGGGGAATGATGGGCCTAGTGGGGGGGGCGGGTTGCGTAGCGTTGCATCTGAAATAGTTAAAAGGTAGATAAGAAAAACTCCTGTGTCGACCCCCCCCAGGGCTGGGGCAGGCGTTGTAAGTATTGCTCTGGGGGCATATATGGTTCTTATGGAAGGTATGCTCGTATAAACTTCTAACACGGGTTCATTTGAATGGAAATTAAAAGTTGTAGTTCATTTTCTCAGAGTGAAAAAGTCTAAAACATACTGTGTCATTGGCGCTTTACTGAAAACTATATGCGTCTTTAACAGTCTTGGCAAGTATAAACAACATTAAATTGAATATTTGGTGCATAATGATATTAATTGTTGAATGATCCATCAGTTCAAGAATTTATTTCACTGTAATTGCATTTTTATTTTCAATGCTGTAAGAACTGGAAAAGAAAATATTTGTAATATAATCCGTTTTCAGTTAATCGCCAATGACGCAGTAGGCTTTTGGTTTTTATTTACAGTTAGGAAAGGAGGCAGTAACTAAACACTTGTCTCTAGGGAAACTACATTTGTTTTTAAAAACTTCAAAAAGAGCTAATAAATTAAGCTGAATATTTTATGTGTGATGAAACTGATTGCTGAAAGCTCATCAGTTCAAAATTTCCCTATAATTTTAATTTCTATTTTCAATATTAAGTACAAAATAACTATTTGTCATAAAATTGGTTTTTAGTAAAGTGCAAATGAAACAGTAGGTTTTAGACTTTTACAGTGAGAGAAGGAGGTCATACCCAAACTCTTGTTTGTGGTGATTTTTGTTCGTTTCAAGCTTGATTTGCATATTCAATTTAAGTTTCACTGGTTTTAAGATTTATTTAAGTTCAAGTTCAAGTTCAATATGGGTTTTAATTCAAAAAAAAATATATAAAAATACACTTAACTCAGTTCCTTGTGCATTGATGCACGTTTGGGCCCGTAATAACTGCACACTCTAAATGCAGCGTGGCCTCCTGTCCTCTCCAATTTCCAGCCCGACCTGCCCTCAAATTCCAATTAATTTAATACAACTTCTCCTCCACTCACACCCCTTGAAGTATCAAACTAAGATATGATAATTAATAATAATATCGAAAAATTCTAAGCATAATAATAATAAAATAAATCTAATAAATATATATTTAATCTGTTAGATTATTTTTCACATTCTTTTTAAAGGAGCCGAGAGACCTATATGACTTCAGCTCTTGCGGAAGTGCATTCCACTCTCTAGCACACGCAATTCTAGGAGAAAATTCCGACCTAGCTGTCGGTGTCGGGGGTATATAAATGTCTGATGAAGATCGTGTATTTAAACTATGGATTTGTGATACTAGTGTGAATAAGCCTTTAAATGGTGATGGGAGTGTTCCTAAAAAATATTTAAAACAAAAAACGGTGCAAGATAGTCTGTAAAGTGATGCCATTGATAGTCTGTTCGATGATGGGCCTAAAATTTGAAGTGCTTTATTGTGAACTGAGTTTAGTCTCTGTAAATGTGTCTTGAAATTAGATTGCCAAACCGTAGAGCAATATTGAATGAGAGCAATATTGAATTTAGTAATTTGCATTATTATCTATTGTATGTTTGTTTGCATTGATTGTTTATTTAATTTCTGCTCGTTTTAAGTTTCATTTATACTTCAATAGTAAAATATTTTTTTTCGTTTTAAGCTTGATTTTCATATTCAGTCTAAGCATTACTTGCTTTAAGATCTATTTATTCATTTATTTTATTACTTTGTTGTATGTTTTTGCTATCATTGTTTATTTAATTTCTGTTCGTTTTGGGTTTCATTTATTCTTTAATAGTAATTTCTGGTCGTTTTGAGTTTAAATTTTAAAAGGTAGGCTATTTGTATCTGCTGAGTTTAAATGGCCTTTACTTTTCTTTGAAAAACTTATTTTTCGGAAGGTGTTTTTTTAATTAATTTAATTTAATTTTTTTAATTAAATTAGATTAAATTTAAATTTAATTTAATTTAATTAAATTTAATTTAATTTTAATTTCTAATTTAAATTAAATTAATTTAATTTTAAAAATAATCTACAGGAGAGAGATTTATACAAATTAGGGTTCACCGAATGTCTTTGGCTTTTATGTACGTTTATTCAACACAAGATTTCTAAACGTTTTATAAAACTTATAAAAATTTATTTTCAAATAAGACAGTAGTAATTCCTTAATAGTGACGAACTATCTTATGCTTAAGCTTTGGCTCACACTTATGTGTCTTCGCGCAAAAACCGCTGTTTTTTCATAATCTGTCAAATTTTATCCGTTTTTGTGGCAAATTTATGCGTCATAACGGTTCAATTGCTTTGTTTAAATATGTGTACTGAGCTGTTAGAAAACAAATTTGTTATTTTGAACTTAAGCTCTCTATGAACCATACAATACAAATTGCTGAGAAACTAATAATATTTGCGAAAAGTCCGTTAATATATGACAAAGGACATGAGGACCGCTCTAGAAACATTTAATCCACAAGGAGTGTGGGGAAATTTCCAGGGATATGAACATAGAAGCTAAGAATTATGTTATCAATCAGGCATAGGCAGGGCCAGATTTAAAGCTTTGACGCAACTAGGCCCAAGCGTTTTTGCCGCTCCGTTTTTGCGAAATTTTCAGGGAAATCCCCGAAAATTCGGGGATAGTTAAATCACTGAACAGAATACAACTGATGAGCCAAAAGTAATGAAAGAGAGAAATGATGCCGGACTCTCAGCTGCCATTCTCGGGCGACATTTGATAGTTTTTAAGGGAGCCACACCTGTCCTGTGTTGTTTTAAAATAATTTTTCTGTGAGTAGGCAGCGCGGGGGTGGAGCACACATGGCACTTTGAAATTAAATAGCATCAGTCCAGTTTTTGTTAAGAAAAAATGACTCATTGATAATTTATTAAACCCCTGGCAGTGCGTCCCTAAGTCCGGGCCTAGTGGGTCTATTGGTAAATTTTGACCTGGGCATAAGTAGCGTAATACAGCCTAGCCATTTGAATATATTTTCTGGGCTTCTAGATGATTTAGTCTATGTCCAAGGCTGTATCCAGGTTTGAACCCTACCCCGAATTTTTGTCCTGCTCGTGAAACCGTGAATAAAAACACTCAAACAAATTTTTGATGAATTTAGTTTTTTTTGTAAACCTACTCCCCCCCCCCCACCAACATCCTCAAACTTAAGCTTGAAGACACTAAGGCAATTTTATTTTTATTAAATACTATAAATTTAGTATATTTATGTGATAGAAATGTTGCTAGAAAATGTTCTTAAAGTGCCAGAATTGTCAGAATTTTTGTCCCCCGAACCCATCTTAGGTCAATTCATGTGATTTTCTAAGATTTTTCTTTTAGAAGATTGATAATAATCAACTTTTTTGTGCAGTATCAAGTTTTCTTCAGTGTTGCCAGGTTGGACCGTCAAAATAAATAAGCCAAACTAATTAGTTAAGTCCATATTTTCACAATTTTGTTGATTCTCAGAGACCACAACGCCTTCAAAGAATAACTGCACCTTCTTAAGCTTTCTGCAATGGCACCAATTAGCGAAAATATTGCGTGGGGCGAAATATGTTTTTCAAATCTAGGAGTACTTTTTTTCTTGATTTTTCCCCAGTGAAAATACCCAAAAAGCGTATTTTTCGATTAAAATACCAAAATAAGTATTTTTGAAATCTATCATTTGCCCTTTTACCTCATAAAAAGTAATTGAACAGTCAAAGTAACTATGTGCCTCTTATAAAACAGAATTCTACTAACAAATTTTTGTCACAACATTCTGACCACTTGATTGGCTTAGCTCAGATTTTAGCTGTTCGGATATTAGACCAAAACAATTATGAATTCCGAAAATCAAAAAATTTGACATAAAACATGGTATCACAATCATCCATCCTTTCACAGATTTATCTTTAGCCAAACTCAGTTTTACTGTTTGTGTTTCCATTCTAACCTAAATAAGTACTAACTTAAAAATGGTTACTGCTGTGCTTATGTACTCATTTCAAAAATCGTTCTGAAAACCTCCCCTCCCAATAGAAAGCTTCTCTCGTGGAAAAAGAACCCATAGACAATTTCTCCTGAGAAAATTCCCTCCTTACAGAAAAATCCCCAAGACCTTGATAGCTCCGCTGAAAAATTCCCCCGGAACATCTGTTTATACAAAATTGAGTCGCCAAAGAGAAAGTAATACAAATAAACAGAATTTCATATAGGAATTCTCGCAAATTCCTTCCGTTTAAATTTCCCCCTGGAAAGATTATCCCTGGAAACTTCCCTCCCCACGGAAAAATCTTGGAAAATTTCCCCGCAGAAGATCTGCCCCCCCCCGCCTGCGGAAAAATGTCTGTATACTTCCCAATAACAAATAGTGTATGTAAACAATGGGCAAGCTTCATAACTTACAGTCCTTTCCCAAGGCGCTTTGGGGGATCATGTCATTTCCAAAGTCACAGTTATTGGACTTTTGAACTTTGCTGAACAAAATGGCTATCTCAAAATTTTGATCAGATAACTTTTCGAAAAAAGGGGTGGGAGGAGGACTAGTCGCCCTCCAATCTTTTTGATCACTCAAAAACGGCATTAGAACTTCCCTCTCCCAATCTTCTAGGATAGCTGGTTCGATACGGTTACCCCTGGGAACAAAAGCAAAAAAAAAACGAACAAACAAAATGCATCCGTGATCTTTCTTCTGGTGAAAAAAATACACAAGTCTATATTTTACACATGGGAGCCTGAAACACCTCTGCAGAAGGGTTCTTTGATACGCTGAATCTGATGTTGCAATTTTCATTAAAATTCCTTGGCTTTTTGGGGGCGTTTTCCATTTTTCAAAAATCCGGCAATTTTTCTTAGACTCGTAGCTTTTGATAGGCAATATTAAAACTAATGGATTTTATATATTTGAAATCAACATAAAAAAATAAATTTTTTAATGTAGCCATTGTCATTAAAATTCTGTTTTTTAGAGTGTTGTATACTTTTGGGCTGAGTCACTTACGAGCAGTAAAAGGTTGGTTAAACTATCAAACTTAATGGAGTTCTAGTGACGGTTGAGTGGGATGATGTTCACGAGACTGAGTTGACTAGAGTGTAGCTGCTCAGGACCGAGCTACGTAAGGTTGAGCTGCGTGATATTGAGTCGAGTGAGGTAGGGTTACATGTGGATGATTTTAATGTGTTGGGGTAGAATGACGGCTAAACCAAGTGAATTTTAGTTGAGTAGGTTGAGCTGCATTGGGTTGAAATGAGGGGTTGACTGTAAACGATGGTTAAGTTACACGGGATTGAACTGAAAGTGAAAGGGCGTTGATTTAAACAGGGGTTGAGTTTCAAGAATCGAGTTAAACGGGCTTGAGCTGAATATTGTTGAGTCACACGGTCTCAAAAACAAAATTATGCAAATGCAAATATATTAAAACGGGTACAAAATTTTAATCCAAGGCAGTGGATAGAAAAAACAAAAAGGAAACTAGAAATAATAAAAAATTCTTAATAGTACGGCTTCACGCCTGGAAGCCTTTATCAACGGGAAAAAAAAACAAACAAACTAAAGTAAATTAAACAAAACATGAAAAAGGTCTGTCTGTCTGTCTGTCGTTCCATCTGAAGGTCTGTATAAGAAAAGGGGAAAAACAACTATAAGAAAACTCACATCCTAATAACATCCAATATGATTTACCAACTAATCCAAAAAAACATTTTTTCTTAAAAACAAAGGGTAGTCGAGTATGAGTTAGAAAGCGAAAGGGGTTTGTGGGATTTTGCCGATCTATCACACCTGCAAGGGTATATTTGCGTCATAAGAAGTGGATGAGACAATATATAAAACACACTATTTTTATACCGTATCATTTGTTATAGTTATTATTGTATCATTATTGAATTATATATTTGTTTTGTTGTACATTTTATATATGTTAATCCCTACCTTATTTATATTTTCGTTTTAATAATATTATTTTAATATATTCTCTTTATTTTACTGATTCTGAAGTCGTATTATTCTGTGGCAAACTGTAATTTTCGGGAATTTTTCTTGTTGACGTATTTGAAGAAAACACTACATTTACAAAAACTTAAAAAAAAAGTTATCCTGTAAAATCATGATCAAAATCTTAGGTACGCCCATTCGCTGTGAATCTGGGGTTATTATTTTATCATCATTTTTCTTTACATTATGTCTAAAATTAATTCCTTAAATTCTCCCTTAACCACGTATTGTGCTTCCGGCCAAAGGCAATGAATCAGGAGATCGGTACTCTTAACTTTTTTATTTCAACTTGTCTGTGCTATATTGAGAAACTTACAATTATAGATACATATTCGCTGAGAATCTAGACCACTTGGATCAAAACATGCACAAGAACATAAAACCAAAAAGATGAAAACGAAGACATTGAATCTACCTTTTTTCAATTTAGTTTTATTTTACATTTACGTTTATTTTCCTTAAGTAGCATGGCCTTTAACTTAAGTTAAATATAATTCATTATTTGTCCTCTCCTATTTAACCAATTAGCAATTATTTATTTATAAGATATATAAAATTAGTTTCAGGTTATAAAATCTAGGCCATATCAATAATTAAGCTTCTTCAGATTTGTTACATATTTTATTATATATTTATTATATATATATATATATATATATATATATATACACACATATATATATATATATATATATATATATATATATATATATATATATATATATATATATATATATATATATATATATATATATATATATATACATATATAAATCAAGCCATGAATGCTTACAGGGTGGGCCTTGGGCCCAGACCCCCTGGAATACTTGTTCTCCCCAGATTTCCCTATGCATTTTTATAGTTTATATAGTTCAACTATTTTGTTGGGATTTTTTTGCAAAGTTGCACACTTCCCTCAAATGTGAGTCCAAAATCAGGAACATCGACATCCAAGACACGGGCCCAGGAATAGATTCTTCATCTCTCTTAATCCGCCAACCTTTTTCTTTGATACTAGACCAGTACCGATACAACATACTGTCATAAGTTGAGCCCCCCCCCCCCGACATTAATCTCACTTTCGCAGTCCGAGAATTAACTTTTCTGAATCAGGCTCTTAAGAAATTTTGATCGTAAATCTGTCGGAAAGTATAATCTTTTTGCTTATTAATTTGCAATCACAAAATGGTCAAATAGTCTTTTGGCGTAAGGGCAACTAGGCATATGCATGTGTTCGGAGGAGGTGGGCACATATTATGAGTGGGATAAGGCCTTACCCAGGGAGGTCACTGGGTTTGAATTCCCTCCTGAAATCTGTGTCTGACTCTTAAAAATTTATCAAAAATGTATATAAACAAATTTTTAGTCTTTTTGTGTAAAACACCTCCTCGAAATTACCCCCTCCCTTCTCCCGAACACATTTTTTCATATGCATTGGGGGAGGGGTTTAATTTATGAAAATTGAAAATATTTAAAAATATTTGGTGATTAGTTCAATCACGAGAAGTCTACGCGCCTATAGATAACAGAATTGTAAAAACGACTAATATTATAATTTTATTCTCCAAAACATTTTGTATATAAAGGAAGAACGAAAAATCCACTTCAAAATTACTCTATTAAAGTGGGAGAAAATAATCGGGTATTGCTCAAACCAGGGAAAAGTGAGGGTATGTTATGTCACTTCCGTTTTCTTTTACAATATGGGTCTTACGTATTTCGATGTTTTTATTTTCCAAAAAATAAAGGTCAATGATTTTGTCGTTCACAAAAATTAAATGTAAAAACAACTACCAACATCAGTTTTTAGGAATTTTCCCTTCTCATATAACACATTAATTTTAAAAAACAAAGTTTTTCCGAATGAAGTAAAAAGCGGAGTTGAAACTTGAAACGAAAAAAAATTATTACTTCACAGCCTACCTAACATATACCAATCAAAATCATGCAAATGAATCGACTGGTGATATTTTCCTATGTTTGTAGGATTACAGAAAACAAACGCTTTACTGAAAACACAAAACCCAAGTATAAATAACAAGAATTTAGGAGTCATTTCGGAGTTAAAAGTAAATTCGTAGCATCACAACACCAAACTAATCTATAACACTTTTCGTAGTCCTACAGGAGCAGTGAAATCAGTAACTTCCAGTATACAATTGAAATTATCTTTAAAACTTAGGCATAAAAATAATAAGTTTAAATCATTACAAAGCGTATAAAATAATCGATTGATTTATCAGGTAACATCTTGGTCTCACCTAGTGTCACTCGAAATGAAGAACATATCAACTGTAATATAAACTCTGGAAATCCAGTTATTTCTCTCTATAAGACGGAGAAGTTTAAGTTGTGATACAAATTGTAAAACAAGTTTGTAGTGACACTTCGAACTTGTCTAAAAAACTAAATAAAAAAAAATAAAAAAATTTAACTTAAAGTAAGGAGCGACATTAAAACTTAAAACAAACAGAAATTATTCCGTATACGAAAGGGGCTGTCCCAACCTCAACACCCCGCTCTTTACGCTAAAGTTTGACTCTTTCTCACAACTCTACTTTATACAACAATAGAAATCTTTCGCGTAAAGAGTGGGGCGTTGAGGAGGGGATAGCCCCTTTCATACACGGAATAATTTCTGTTCGTTTTAAGTTTTAATGTAGCTCCTTGCTTTCAGGTGAAAAATCTTTAATTTTTTTTTAATTTAATTTCTTAACGTTTTTGAATTAATGCAGGTTTTGAATTTGACTCACCGTACATGAATAATTAAAACGGACTTTGTATATTGATTTGACTTTTTTTAAACTAATAATAACCTTATAATAATCTAAGTTTGATTTTTGTTCCAGTTGTTTAAGAATGACTCCTGAATCACAAAGGCTGTTTAATTAGAATAATAACCTCTTTTAAAGGTTAAAAAAAGAAACTTTAGCTTATGAGCGAGCAATTGAGGAGAGGCAACCTATCTCATATAGGCTACGTGATATTTTCTGTTCGTTTTAAGTTTTAATGTTGCTTCATACTTTCAGTTGAAAAAACTTGTTTGTTACCTAATCGCTGATAGTTTCATAAATAATATCGGGAAATTCTGCTCCACTTCCATGAAAAATTCCCTTTCCCCACGAGAAATTTCTCCATGGAAAGATTCTCCCACGTAACAAATTAGCGATATTTGCAGGAACTAATTTTGTAAGGCATAGTAACAAAGCGACCAAAGAGGTCGAAACTATTTTTATGAAAAAAAATAGTTTAGCAATTCTCAAGTGACTGAAATGAATGAAAGAAAAGATCTTTAAAAGATATACGTGATAATTTATGTTCGTTTTAAGTTTTAATGTTATTCCTTACTTTCAGTTGGAAAAACTTGTTTTTTTTTATTTAATAATAACCACAACCCGAAGACATACAATAACTTTGGTTTATTATCACATAAAAATCATAGTTATGAAGCTGCTTAAGGTAAAATTAAATTGTAAGATTGGTCGGAAAATAACACAAACAAATTATTGCTTATATCGGCCATTATTTAACAAAATTCGAACTTTAGCGTAAAGCGCGAGGTATTGGCGAGGGAGTAAACTTCCTCCTCTATGTAAGTACCGGGAACCCGGTGGCTTCGCCGCCGGGCCCCGGCGCTCGGCACGCGGAAGGCGTGCTGTATCTAGATTCTTAGTGTCTTTAGTCGTCTGTCCACAGACAGTCTCCTATCTTTTTATACTGCAGGGTTTCCAAAGATATTTCTCAGTTAAAGCATGTCTAATTTCTAGGTAAAATATTCGATAAATATCAAACTTTTGGTTTTCTTTTTAAGGTTTTGGAGATGTTATAATCGCCTGCTGATATATATAGCCTAAATACAATTTTGCAACCACGAGTTTTTTGCTCTTTACTCAATTAAAAGTCATTTTGTACTGCAAGCAATTCAAAGATATTTTAATAATAGCATATCCGATTTCTACTAAGCTTCAAAATTTTGGTTTTCTTTTTCAAGGTTTTTGAATTGTTTTAATCCCTTATTATAATATATACAAATATTTTTGGAATTACCAGATTTTTGCCCTTTACGCAAATAAATGTTTTTTAATAATGCGGTCTATTCTAAGATATTTGATTATTACAGCAAATCAGATTTCTAACAATGATTTCTACTAAGCTTCAAACTTTTGGTTATATTTTTTAAGGTTTTTGAATTGTTGTAATCCCTTGTTAAAATATATACAAATATTTTTGGAATTGCCAGTTTTTTGCCCTTTACGCAATTAAATGTTTTTTTTATACTGCGGTCTATTCTAAGATATTTGATTATTACAGCAAGTCCGATTTCTAACAACTAATTCTACTAAGCTTCAATCTTTTGGTTTTCTTTTTCAAGGTTTTTGAATTGCTGTAATCCCTTTTTAAAATATGTAGAAATATTTTTGGAATAACAAGATTTTTGCTCTTTACGCAATTAAATTTCTTTTTATAATACAGTCTATTAAAAGATATTTGATTATTACAGCAAGTCCGATTTCTAACAATGATTTCTACTAAGCTTCAAAATTTTGTTTATATTTTTTAAGGTTTTTGAATTGTTGTAATCCCTTGTTAAAATATGTAGAAATATTTTTGGAATTGCCAGTTTTTTGCCCTTTACGCAATTAATTTTTTTCTCATAATGCGGTATATTCAAAGATATTTGATTTTTACAGCAAGTCCGATTTTTAACAACGATTTCTGCTAATCTTGAAATTTTGGTTTAAATTTTTTAAGGTTTTTGAATTGTTGTAATCCCTTGTTAAAATATGTACAAATATTTTTGTAATTGCCAGTTTTTTGCTCTTTACGCAATTAATTGTTTTTTGATACTGCAGTCTATTCAAAGATATTTGATTATTACAGCAAGTCCGATTTCTTACAACGATTTCTACTAAGATTCAAACTTTTGGTTTTCTTGTTTAAGATTTTGGTATTGTTTCAATCCCTTATTAAAATATGTACAAATATTTTTGGAATTGCCAGTTTTTTGACCTTTACGCAATTAAATGTTTTTTTATACTGCGGTCTATTCTAAGATATTTGATTATTACAGCAAGTCCGATTTCTAACAATGATTTCTACTTAGTTCAAACTTTTGGTTATATTTTTTAAGGTTTTTGAATTGTTGTAATCCCTTGTTAAACTATGTAGAAATATTTATGCAATTACCAGTTTTTTTGCTCTTTACGTCATTTAATTTTTTTTCATACTAAGGTTTATTCAAAGATATTTGATTATTATAGAACGTCGGATTTCTAACAGCTATTTCTACTAAGCTTCAAACTTTCGGTTTTCTTGTTTAAGGTTTTGGAATTGTTTTAATCCCTTGTTAAAATATGTAGAAATATTTTTGGAATTGCCAGTTTTTTGCTCTTTACGCAATTAAATGTTTTTTTATACTGCAGTCTATTCTAAGATATTTGATTATTACAGCAAGTCCGATTTCTAACAATGATTTCTACTAAGCTTCAAACTTTTGGTTATATTTTTTAAGGTTTTTGAATTGATGTAATCCCTTGTTAAAATATATACAAATATTTTTGGAATTGCCATTTTTTGCCCTTTACGCAGTTTATTGTCAGGTTATATTGCGGTCTTTTCAAAGATATTTGGTAGTTACCGCATGTCTGATTCCAAGCAACAATTTCTACTTAGATTTAGAATTTTTGTTTTATTTTTAAATATTTTTTAATTTCTGTATTCCTTTGTCAAAATATGTAGAAACATTTTTGGAATTACCAGTTTTTTTGCTCTTTACGCAATTAAATGTCTTTTTATACTGCGGTCTATTCTAAAATATTTGGTAATTAACGCAAGTCTGATTCCAAGCAACAATTTCTGATAATTTTCAGACTTTGTGTTTTATTTTTTAAGGTATAAGAATTACTGTATTTCTTTGTCAGAAAATGTACAAACATTTTTACAAATACCAGTATTTTTGTTCTTTACGCAATTTAATGTTTTTTCATACTACGGTCTATTCAAAGGTTTTTGATATCTGCGTACAAACGGCCAAAGAGGTCGAAACGATTTTTATGAAATATAAAGTCACAAGTTGTGCAATTCTCAACTGACTGAAATTAATGAAAAAATATATCTTTAAAAGATTTACGCAATAAATAAAGTTCGTTTTAATGTTATTCCTTACTTTCAGTAGGAAAAGCTTTTTTTCGACATAACACCTTTAAATTAGGTGTTGTTTTCTGTGGTCTCAGAAAACAACACCTAATTTAAAAATGTTATGTCGAAAATACGTCGTATATATGGGGAAATGAGACCACCCTAGTAAACATCTATAAACTCAACATTTGGTTTGCAATTAGAAGACACGGAAGGCTTTGCCACTTTCATTGGAAATTTTTTTTACGTTTGGGCAAGATTAAAGAAGAAAATTTAATCAAGAACTTTGAATGAACTTTGTCAATGAACTCTCTCTGAAAAGAATCTAGTGAATAATCCGGAAGTTCATTATTTTGTGAATGATCCGAAAAGTTATTTATTTTGTTGTATATAAATATGCTAGTTTCAATTTTATTATTTTAGTAATTCTACTGAAGACGGTCGCTGTATATGTGATCGAAATTTCTGGACTTTTGTACCTGTTTTTCACTGTCTAAATAAATGGATTTATCCTCATTTGAAAGTTTATTTGCTTTTTTTATTTGATAACAACCACACGCCAAAAACATACAATATCTTTAGTTTATTATCACATAGAAATCATAGTTATGAAGCTGCTTAGGGTAAAATTAAATGCTAAGATTGGCCGGAAAATAACAAAAACAAATTATTGCATATATATGCCATTATTTAACAACATTCGAACTTTAGCGTAAAGAGCGAGGTATTGGCGAGCGGGGCAAACTTCCTCACATACGTTATAGGAAAGGGTTAGCCCCTTCGTCAATACCTCGCTCTTTACGCTAAATCTCGAATTTTGTTCCGATTCTTTAAGAATGACCCCTTTTTTTATTTAGACTTTTTTTTATTTAATTTCTGATTGTTCTTTAAATAATACTGGTAAATCCAGCGTCCCCTTCATGGAAAATCTCTTCCCCCATGAAAATTTCTCCATGGTAAGATCCCCCCACGTAATTCAATCCCTCGACAGAAGGAATCTCCCCTGAAAACGTCTGTATACTTCCCAATAACCAATATTATATGTAAACAATGGACAAATTTCATAACTTGCGGCCCGTCCCCCCGGGGCTTTGGGAGATTAAATCGCCCTCAAAGACATAATTTTCAATAATTCGACAATTTTGAACAAAATGGGTATCTCAAAATTTTGATCCGGTGACTTTGGGAAAAATGAGCGTGGGAGGGGGCCTAATTACCCTCCAATTTTTTTGTTCACTTAAAAAGGGCACTAGAACTTTTAATTTCCGTTTGAATGAGCCCTCTCATGAAATTTTAGGACCACTGGGTCAATACGATCACCCCTGGGAAAAACAACAACAACAAAACAAAAAGCTAATAAACACGCATCGGTGATATTTCTTCTGGCAAAAAATACAAAATTCCACATTTGTGTAGATAGGAGCTTGAAAACTCGACAGTAGGGTTCTCTGATACGCTCAATTTGATGGTGTGATTTTCATTAAGATTCTATGGCTTTTAGGGGGTGTTTCTCTCTTTTTTCGACAATAAGGCAAAATGGCTCGTATCTCTCAAATTTTCTCAGGCTCGTAACTTTTGATGGGTAGGACTATACTTGATGAAACTTGTATATTGAAAATCAGCATAAAAGTGCGATTCTTTTGATGTGTCTCTTGGTATCACAATTCAGTTTTTTAGAATTTCGGCTACTATTGAGCTTGGTCGCTCCTTGCTTACAGTTCGTTACCACGAACTGTTTGATAATCATGAAATGTCCTTATCAGATCCAAAACGACAGTCAATCACTGAACTGAGCTCATTGTGCAGAAGTGATGACAAATTAAATGAAAAAAATAAATAAATCAACAATCTAAGAATGCGTTAGTTTTATATTGTTAAAAGTGTCCTTAAAAGGTTTGCTTTTACCGTACCAAAACTCCTATATTGTTTTGTGTTTTCAGTAAAGCACTAGTTTTCTGTATTCCTACAAACATAGGGAAATATCACCAGTTTATTTATTTGCATTACTTTTATAGGTTGCATTACTAACGAGTAGTAATAATTAGGCTGTGACGTAATAATTTTTGTTTGTTTCAAGTTTCAACTTCGCTCTTTACTTCCCTCGGAAAAACTTCGTTTTTTTAAATTAATCTATGCTCCTTTTTGAATAAAATTTAATTTAGAAAAAACGCTGCTATGACATCTTTTATCTACACGGAATAATTTCTGTTCGTTTTAAGTTTTAATGGTCCTTAGTTTCAGTTGAAAACTTATTTTTATATATGATTTCTAATCACCTCCAATCTAGGGAAGATAAGACATCTCAATCCTTATTAAGAAGCTGAACTAAGAAGCCGTACAAGAATTCAAGGGAAAAAAAGTAAGTTTAGAGTGAAAAAAAAATCACAACATAGTGTCCTTTCTTTTTGTAAAAAGAAGATAAAAAGAAGAAATAAATATTTAAGTCTTTGTTTTAAAAAAATTAAATTTAGTAGCACTTAAGAAAGAAGCTCCAGGCGAGTAGCTACGACCCAATCGGTTAACTGAGCGGTCAAGTTTGTGTATCGACCTACTTGCGGAAAATTTTTCTAGCTCAACAGAAATGTACCTTTAGGCTTAGGTTTTTATTTGACCTGTCCCTAAATAAAAAGCCACTCATTACTCAGAAGTGATTGTAAATTTCAAAAAAAGATCATTTCTTGTGAACGATATATGGTGTTATAAACAAAGTTTGTTTTCATTTCAAAAATTTTGGGAAGGATTACCTGAATTCTCCTAGAAAACTGTTTTCATTTGTCTTTCTTCCTCTTTGGATGCACAATCCTGCATATGGAGAGAATATTACGGTGGAACTGTCAAGTAAATAATTTGAACAAGTAAGTATAAAAATAAGTAATCCTTCTTTTAATATACAACTTTGAGTGGTTCCAGAACCACATGCCTACACTTCTCCAACCACTCACAGGAGATTGGGGTCAGGGGTATAATTTGCTATGGGGAGAGGGGGCAACTTCCCCTCCCAGGCTCAGTTTTCCTCCAGACCCCAATTTTTCCCCCTCCCTGCCAGCTGAAATTTAGCTCCTCCAAAATTGTTGTGAAAACTAAGATAAGCTTGCATAATGAAGAAGCCACTGAAACAGGTCATTTTTCTTTAGTACATCTTTGTCTTTTTTATTACTATACGGCTCATTTTTCAGTTTTCTCTGTCATTTTCACTTGATTTGGGAAAATTGGCTCCAACGTTGACCCCTCCCCCTGCAGTATTTTGACAAAACTACGCCACTCGTTGGGTTATGTATTTAATGATTTATTCAGAATGTCGTTGCAAACCATGGAATGGATGACCTCTATTCCCTTTTGAATCAAAATGGTTGACCAAATACCTTCCTGGGACATGCGTTAAAAAATTAGTGCATTACATTTACAAAAACAGGGAAATTATCTGAAAATGATCATATAGAAGGGAAAAAACCATGATTTAAAAAAAGCCAAGCAGGAGTCGAACACAAGCCACTCTAATTTGAAGTCGAACGCTGTACCAGCAGAACCACGCCTCTAATAATCTAATTGGATATATTACCGCGTGTACCTTAATTGCGTAGCTTATTAAGGGGGCTTGGAGGAGGAACGTACGGGAGGTGTTCTTGCAAACATCCAGTCAAGGTTTTTGGACATAATTATTACAATGATGATATCGTTTTATCCTTCCAAGCTTTTCTACTTCAGAGGTGACATCAAAAGTGTTGTTTTTAAAGCTAGATCACACTTACGGATGGTAGAATTGATAAACCTCACGTAGATATAAGCAATAGCTGTAAAATGAGCCAATAACCTTCCCTCTAAAAAGTTCTGGTAGCCCACTAGCCCCAGCTTTTCCACTTTAAACATTTCACCAAAAGTGTAATTTTTAGTGCCATTTGGAACTTGTTGATGGTGGAATTTATAGGAAGGACGTAGAAGCAGCTTAATTTGTTATGGGGAAGGGAAAGTTCCCCATCCAGACCCCAGTTTTCCCCCAAGACCTCATTTCACCCCCCCCCCCCAGCTGAAAACTAGTTTCTGCAAAAAAACTTGTCAAAACTGAGACAAGACTGCATAATTCAAGTATCCAAAGAAACAGGTCACTTTTTTTAGCATGGCTTTGCCTCTATGGTAATAAATGTCTCATTTTTCAGTTTTAACTATCAATTTCACTTGATTTGGGAAAATTGGCTCCAACTTTGCCCCCTTAGATACTTGCGATACTAATACGCCCAATAACAATACGCTCATACCGATACGCGGGATATAAATACATCTGATACCGATACAGTGTGTAGCACTTTCCCAAGGGGCTATGGAGGGTCATATCATCACCAAAACTTGATATATTTGAACTTTAAACTTTGTTAAACAAAACGAAAATCTCAAAATTGCGATTGGATGGCTGTGGGGGAGAGGGCCTTTAGGGAGGAGGCTAGTTGCCCTCCAATCTTTTTGTTCACATAAAAAGGGCACTAGAAAATTTAATTTCCGTTTGAATGATCTATTATACATCTATCTATGATGTTCTGGTTACCCCCTAGTCCTGCTAAAAAAAAAAAAAACAGAAAAAAACGGGAGACAGATCAGTGCTACCCATGAAAAAAAGTCATTTTGCTTGTTATTCAAAGAGGTGGGTTGATAACTAGGTTTTTGACCATGCTGATTCCAATGGTAGACTTTTCATTTTGATCTGACACCATTCGAGGGATTTCAGACTTTTTTCGAAATCACCATAAATATCTTTTCGCAATAAACTTATACTTTTAAGACAAACCGAAATAATAGTTACCATTCCAGAATCAGTGTCACTGGCAATTGTTTTCACTAGGTACTTTTATTTTTAAACGCGTTTTTAACTTTTGCTTACTTTGGGCTGGGGTTCGCTCTTCACTAGGTTGCAGCTGCCGCTGCAACCATGATTGTGAAGGAACCATTGTCATAATATCAAATTAATTTGTATCTTCTTTCACTGCTAAGTCATTCTGCTTATGGTATTTGCTTACGCATTTCAATATAACCAGTTTGGTCCCGTGAAATTTAGAAATCTCAATGAAAAAAAAAAAAAAAAAAAACAAGTTAAACTTAACCGAAATTTGAAGCAGAAGGTTATGCGGTGGGTTGTGTACTCTCTCAAGGGTGGGTATACTTTTGATTTATGAGAGAATATATGTATATGTGCTAATAAGATAGGGCCAGTGGCATAATTTTGTCAAAATTCTGGGGGGAGGGGGTAAAGTTGGAGCCAATTTTCCCAAGTCCAGTGAAAATGACAATGAAGACTGAAAAATGAGTCATATATTACCATAAAGGGAAAATTGATCCGTTTCTCTGGATACTTGAATTCTACAGGCTTATCTTAATTTTGACAGGATTTTTTTTGCAGAAAAAAAATTTCAGCTGGGGAGGGGGAGGGGGGAAACTGAGATAGAGGGGAGAACTTTTGCCTGGAGGGGGTAGTTCTCTCCCCTGCCCCATAGCAAATTACGCCTTTGAATGGGGCTCTAAGCTCTAGACCTCTCCTCTTATGGTTTCGATTCCCTTTTGGAGATCTCGACTGTCCTCTATCAAAACCTAGCACCAAGTGCCCCCGTGTAGGGGCTATTTAGTAGAGAAACTACGCGAAAATTTGATTTTGAGATAACGATAGACTTTGCATAATCTCTACATGGCGAGAACAGTGGGACAGTCAGTATTTTTCCATTTGCTATACATTCTGATATATGACCTAGTATAAAATGAACGTTTTTTCCTGACCTTTTAGGTTCCGGTACTATGTGATACGGGGGATTCGCCTGGAATAACATTGTTCCAGTGAATTCTCCTTTAAGAATATAAATATAATAACCTGTGGCAGAAGAGAGAAAGCTCTAATCTCAGGTACTAACAATGGATAAGCTACCCAAATCAGTTGGGTGAATGGGCTTTCGAGTTTTCTCAAAAGAACAGCAGCTCTAAATTTCCTCACGATTCATATCAAGAGGACGGTTTTTTCTAGAGCTTTTTTTCAGATTTGAATATTTGTAAATGCAAAAATTAAACTTTGGTGTAAAAGCTAAAAGTTGATTAAAAGTGAATTTGATAGCGAAATTGAATGAAAATCAGACATAAAATAATGTTGTGTGAAAGTAGAGGACAGAATTAGAACTCAAATAACCAGTAATTAATCTCTATAAAGGGCTTAATACTTCCCAATACCCCAATCCCTACGATACAAAAGGGCTTAATACTTCCCAACACCCCATTCTCTACACTACAATGATTATTGTTTCTCATTGCTTCACGATTGAATCCTCGCATTTAGAAATAATGTAATAAAGGTTTCGAAATAAAATGTGTCTTAGCCCGCTGATGTTAGCCGTATTAAGAAAATAGTAACTAAATAGGATCTTATCAAAATGAACAGATTTACATAAAAACCGCCTAATACTACAATTTAAATATTATAAATTACTTTGCAATAAAAATACTTTGAGTAAGGTTCCATTTTACAGCCTAATCACATTCATAATCAAAATATTCTCCAGCTAAAGCTAATGGTAGAAGTTCAATTTTTCTCTCCATACTGCTAGTAAGAACCGCTCACGAGAATTTGGTCCTACAAACTACACCTTTGGGAGTTTCCGGGACCCTTTCCCAAAGAAAGAAGATCCAATGACTATATCAACTTTTCTATGCTTACGTGCTGTAATGCAATAGTGAATAACCCAGACATCCACGGGCGTAGGCAGAATATTGTCTAGGGGGGGGGGCAGTCGATAGTTTGATGGAGGGCCTTTTATCAACTGCTTTTCCAACCATCTGCTTTTTCAGCCATATCTAAAGTAAATTTGAAGGTCTAAGGGGGGCAGATGCCCCCCTGCCCCCCCCCCCTCCCTACGCCCATGCAGACATCATTATTCCCAGGGCGGACAAGGGGAATAAAATTGTTATCCTTGATAAAAGCTTCATATAATAAGAAAGTTACGGATATTTTATCCGACACTCGCACTTATAAGTGGATTCACACCCCACCGATAAGTCCATCCATGAAATACGAAAGAGCTAGGAGTTTTGCCAACTAAAAGACTTATTACTCTAAAAATGTACACATTATTTTTCATAAAAGGTGCTTCGTTCTAAGTTCTATGGTAAACGACAAAAAAAAAAAATGCAAAAAAGGATACATCAACTCCACAACCCCCAACAGATATTATCTTTTTGATGGGTGATAAGACACTTTTCACTGCTTTACCCTATATATCCAAATTCAGTGACAAATGCAAAAGAATCCTATAAAAACATAACCTTATTGTCACTTTTAAAAATTCTAATAAGATACAAACCTATTCAACAGCGGCAAAGATAAAAGCAGCCCCATTTTGGATAGTGGTGATTACAGGGTTTCCCGTTCTTACAGCTGCTTCTATGTTGGTAGAATTCAACAGCAATTGGGGGAGATGTTGTCGGAGCAGAGGTTCTCAACCGACAAAGTTATGGGGCTACGCCAAAGGCCTGAGACTTTTGACTCCTCCTTGGCCCAGCACGTCTACGAAAACCCACATCATTTTATTTAATAGCATCTCCATTATTGCCCCCGTTAAGGGTCTCATGAAAGTTTTATGAGAGTTAGTTGAAATAAAAAAGCATATTTACGAAAAGGTCGCCCTCAATAGGGATACTTAAGAAACGTATCTAAGCCCGATTTATAATTAGCTTATTAATACAGATCGGTTTTATATCAACCGACAAAATTATATTTTCTGACCTAAAAGAATCTCTGATGATACCACATTTCGTACGCGATTAGCTTTTAAGAATGCTTTTATCAGAGGCCTATGGTAATGGCCATACGGCTCGAATGCTTTATTATTATATATTTTTTTTACCCAGAGGCACTTCGAAGAACTTCAAAGGGGGAAACTTCAAAAGGGGGTCATTCAATTGGAAATCGAGAGTTTTAGTGCCCTTTTTAAGGGTCAAAAGTGATTGGAAGGCAACTAACATCCCATCCACGCCCACCAGTTCCCCAAACACATCCAATCAAAATTTTAAGATAGCCATTCTGTTCAGCGTAGTTGATTTCCAGATAGAAATGATGTTTTTGAGGCACTTCATATGGAACTTTATATGGAAGCACTTCATATGGAGGGAAATTGAAAGTTCGAGCTCACTTTTTAATAGTCAAAAAAGATCCGAGGGCAACTAGCCCCCCCCCGCTTTCTTGTTTCAAACCCATCTGATGGAAATTTTGTGATAGATGTTTTGTTAAAAATAGTTCAAAGGTCGGATAAAAAAAAAAAAACTCCGGTGTCAATACAACTTCCCAGGGCCCGGGGGAAGGCGTTCTAAGTTATGCCCTAAAGGCATGTACTGTTCTTATGAAAGGGATGCTCGTATAAATTTCATACAGGGCTCATTTGATTGGAAATTGTAAGTTCTAGTTCACTTTTTAAGAGTCAAACGATATCCAAGGGCAACTAGCCCCCCACCCACACACTCTTTTTTCTCCAAGCCCATTCAATATTTTTAAATAGCTATTTCATTAAAAATAGTTCAAAGGTCAGATAAGAAAAGCTCTTGTTTTGATGCACCCCCCCCGGGGGAGCCCGGAGGCAGGCGTTGTGAGTAATGCTCTTGGGCATATATAGTTCTTACGGAAGGGATGCTCGTATAAACTTCAGAGAGTGCTCAATTGATTGGAAATTGAAAGTTCTTATTTACTTTTCAAGAGTCAAAAGAGATCGGAGGGCAAATAGACCCCCCTCCTCCACGCTCTAAATGTATCAGATAAAAATTTTTAGATAGAAATTTTGTTAAAGATTGTTCAAAGTTCAGATAACAAAAACTCCGGTGTCGACACAGCCCCTCAGAGCCCGGGAGAGAGGGCTAAACTTTGGAGAGGGCTCATTTGATTGGAAATTGAAAGCTCAAGCTCACTTTTTAATAGTCAAAAGAGATCCGAGGGCAATTATTCCCCCACCCACGCCTTCTTTTTCCAAACCCATCTGATGAAAATTTTTAGATAGACATTTGTTAAAAATAGTTCAAAGTTCAGATAACAAAAACTCCGTTGTCGACACAGCCCCCCAGGGCCCAGGCTTAGGCGTTGTAAGTTATGCCCTGGGGGTATATATGGTTGTTATGGAAGGAATGCTCGTATAAAGTTTATAGAGTGCTCATTTGATTAGAAATTAAAAGTTATAATTCCCTTTTAAAAGTAAAAAGTGATCGGAGGGTAGCTAGCCTCCCTCCACACTCCATTTATTTTTTCCCAGAGGTACTTCATATAGAAGAGGTCTTCGTATAAACTTCAGAGGGGGTTCATTCAATTGGAAATCGAGAGTCCTTGTGCCATTTTTAAGAGTCAAAAGTGATCGGAGGACAACTAGCCCCCCAAGCCCTTTTTCCCCAAATACATTTAATAAACATTTTGAGGTAGCCATTTTTTTTAAAATAGTTCAAAGATCATATAACAAAAACTCCATTACGTATGGCCATTTCGTTAAAAATAATTCAAAGGTCAGAAAAGAAAAACTCCTTAGTCGACGCAGCCCCCCCCTCCCGGCCCGGGGCAGTTGTTGTAAGTTTTGCTCTGGGGGCATATATGGTTCTTATGGAAGGTATACTCGTATAAACTTCGGAGAGGGCTCTTTTGATTGGAAATTGAAAGTTCTGGTTCACTTCTAAAGAGTCAAAAGATATGGGAGGGAACTAGCCCCCCCCTCCATGCTGTTTTTTCCTCCAACCAATCCGATAAGAACTTTGAGACAGCCATTATTTTAAAAATAGTTCAAAGATCATATAATGAAAACTCCGGGGTCGAAACAACCCCCAGGACCCGAGGGCAGGCGTTTTAAGTAATGCTCTGGGGGCATATATAGTTGTTATGGAAGGGATTCTCGTATAAACTTCTGAGAGGGCTCATATGATTGGAAATTGAAAGTTCTTGTTCCTTAAGAGTCAAAAGAGATCGGAGAAAACTATCTCCCCTCCCCTCTACGCGTCCTTTTTTCCTCAAACCAATCCGATAAGAACTTTGAGACAGCCATTTTTTCAAAATAGTTCAAAGATCATATAACGAAAACTCTGGGGTCAAAACATTCCTTCAGGGCCCGGGGTAAGCGTTGTAAGTTATGCATGGAGGGCATATACAGCTGTTGTGGAAGAGATGCTCGTACAAACTTCAGAGAGGGCTCATTTGATTGGATATTGAAAATGCTAGTTCCGTTCTTAAGAGTCAAAAGATATCAGAGGGCAACTATCCCCCCAATGCCCCAATACATCCCCCCCAAATGCATTCGATAAAAATTTTGAGATAGCCATTTTTTTTAAATGTTCAAAGGTCAGAATAAAAAAAACTCTGGTGTCGCCACAACCGCCGAGGGCCGGGGGCATGCGTTACAAGTTATGCCCTAGGGGCATATATGGTTCTTATGGAAGGGATGCTCTTATAATCTTCAGAGAGGCTCATTTGAATGGAAATTGAAAGTTCTAGTTCAATATTTAAAAGTCAAAAGAGATCAGAGGGCCCCTAGCCCCCGCCACGCCCTTTGTTCCCCAAACCCATCTGATACAACTTTTGAGATAGCCATTTTTTTAAATAGTTCAAATGTCAGATAACAAAATCTTCGGTATCGACACAAACCCCAGGGTCCGGGGGGCAAGTATTGTAAGCTATGTTCTGGGGCCATATATGGTTCTTATGAAAGGGATGCTCGTATAAACTTCAGAGAGGGCTCATTTGAATGGAAATTAAAAGTTTTAGTTCATTTTCTCAGAGCAAAAAGGATCGGAGGGCAACTAGCCCCTCCCACCCTCCATGCAGTTGGGTTTATCGGATGGATAAGCCCATCCGATAAAATGGGAGGTAACCATTTTGTTAAAAATAGTTCAAATATCAGATAGTAAAACTACGGGGTCGACACAACCCCACAGGGCCCAGGGACAGGCGTCATAAGTTATACTCTGCGGGTATATATGGTTCTTATAGAAGAGATGCTCGTATAAACTTCAGCGAGGGTTCATTTGATTGAAAATAGAAAGTTATAGTTCCCTTTTAAAGATTCAAAAGAGACCGAAGGGCACTTAGCCCCCAACCCACGCCCTTTTTTCCCTAAAGCCTATTCGATAAAAATTTTGAGATAGTCATTTTGTTAAAAATAGTTCAAACATCAGATAATAAAAACTCCGAGGTTGACATAAACCCATTTTAGAAACAACTTTAGAAAGAACTAATAAATTAAACTGAATATTTGAGGTATAATGATATCAATTGCAGAAACCTCATCAGTTCAAAATTTTACTATAATTTTAATGTTTATTTTCAATATTAAGTACAAAAGAAAATATTTGTATTAAAATTGGTTTTCAGTAAAGCGCCAATGATGCAGTAGGTTTTAGACTTTTACAGAGAGAGAAGGAGGCGATTCCCAAACTCTTGTTTGTAGTGATTTTTGTTTGTTTCAAGCTTGATTTGCATATTCAATTTAAGTTTCCCTTATTTTAAGATTTATTTATTAATTTACACTAATATATTTGTATGTTTGTTTGCATTAATTCTTTATTTAATTTCTGTTCGTTTTGATTTTCATTTATACTTCAATAGCAAAATATTTTTTTTTGGTTTAAGCTTGATTTTGATATTCAATCTAAGCATTACCCGCTTAGATTGAGATCTAATATCTTTACTCGCTTAGATTGAGATCTAAGATCTAATTATTAATTTATGTTATTACTTGTTGTATGTTTTTTGCTATGATTGTTTATGTAATTTCTGTTCGTTTTGGGTTTCATTTTTTCTTTAATAGTAATTTCTGGTCGTTATGAGTTTGAATTTTAAAAGGTTTTTCTATCTGCTGAGCTTAAGTTTAAAATGGCCCTTAATTTTCTTTGAAAAACTTATTTTTCTGAAAGTTTTTTTTTTAATTAATTTACGAAAAGGTCGCCCTCAATAGGGATACTTAAGAAACCTATCTAAGCCCGATCTATAATTAACTTATTAATACAGATCGGTTTTATATCCATCAACAAAATTATAGTTTCTGACCTAATAGAATCTTTGATAATATCACACCTGGTACGCGATTAGCTTTTAAGAATGCTTTTATCAAACTGAAAGATTGAAATGACATTCAGTATTGTATTTTTCATTCAGTTACCCTTTCATCGTTTCTTAGAAACGGTCTTCGAATTTTAGTTTTAGTGTTTGAATTTAAGATTTGGTTTGTATATTATCCTTTGGATTGTTATCTTTTTCTATTATTCTGCACTGAAGACGGTCAAGTGGAGGTATTGACCCAAGTATTCTCTATGTTCTCTTCGTTTTTTGATTTTTTTTTTAAACTGGCCGTGAGAAATTATTTCTTTTAAATATTTTAACTTATAACTTTAAGAAAACAAAAATCAATCGAGATTTTAAGGAATAAATTCCAGTATATGTATATTAAACTGGCAATGTACATTTTTTTCAGTAAATTCATTTGAATTTTTTTTCAGTAAAGTACAAGTTATATTCTGGCTTTTAGAAAGCACAGGGCTTAGAACCCTACTCAGATTAATTTCTGCTCGTTTTGAGTTTGACTTATTTTAATTTTTGTATATTTTGGGTTTTATTTATTTATTGATACTAATTTGCAGTAGTTGTATGCTTGGTAGATTATTTGATTCTATTTTCGTTCAATTTTGGTTTAATTTAGTTCTTTACTTTTTTTGAAAAACTCATTTTGTACAAAAAAATTTTTGATTAATCTCATGAAAAAACCTAATATATCCTCGTTCGTCTATCAGAGAGACAATATCATAGGCAGCGCAATCGCGCTGCCTAAGTGAAGAACGATGTTGACACAATGCATTGTTTATTATCTATTTTTGATTTTAGACCAGGGCACTTCGTATCGAAGGAGTTGTCGTAAAAACTTCGAAAAAGACTAATTCGATTGAAAATGGGAGTGTTTTGTGCCCTTTGTAATAGTCAAAAGTGATTGGAATGCAGCAAAAACCCCTTCCACGCCCACCATTTCCCCAAACACATCCAATCAAAATTTTGAGATAGACATTTTGTTCACGTATTGGAAAGTTCTGGAAATTGGGTCTTTGAGGATGACACAACCCCCCTCCCCCCACCCAGCCCTCAAGGCAAGGGATGTAAGTTATGCCCTGGGGGCATATAAGGTTTTTATAGAAAACGTTGTCGTATAAACTTCAGAAAAGGCTCATTCGATTGGAAATTCAACGGGCTAGTCCCCTTTTTACTAGTTGAAAGTGTTTGGAGGACAACAAACCCCCCTCTCACGCCCATATTTCACCCAAACATATCCAATCAAACTTTTGAGATAGACATTTTGTTCTCGTAGTTGAAAGTTTTGGAAATTAGGTATTTGACGATGACAAACCCCCAGCACTCAGGGCAACGGTTGCAAGTTATGCCCTGAGAGCATATAAGGTTTTTATAGAAAGCGTTGTCATAGAAACTTCAAAAAGGACTCATTCGATTGGAAATTGCAATGGCTAGTTCCATTTTTAATAGTCGAAAGTGATTGGAGGGCAACTAACACCCCTTCCACACCCACCATATCCCCAAACACATCCAATCAAAATTTGGGATAGACAATTAGTTCACGTAGTTGAAAGTTTTGAAAATTAGGTCTTTGAGGAAGACAACCACCTCCACCCCCCCCCCCCCACTCATCCCTCAACGCAAGGCTTGTAAGTTATGCCCGGGGTGCATATAAGGTTTTTATAGAAAGCTATGTCGTATAAACTTGAAAAAGGGCTCATTGGACTGGAAACACAAAGGGCTAGTGCCCTTTTTAATAGTTTAAAGTAATTGGAAGGCAACTACACCCCCCCCATCAAGCCCACCATTTCCCAAAACAGTTTTGGAGACTTCGTATCAAATTATTTT